>NC_069501.1:1235061911-1235336911 GCF_027579735.1 Bombina bombina | reverse complement strand
TCTAATGTTCTGCACTCTGTTCTAGCTGAATATGTTCTATGTATTTATAAATATTTATTCATATATATATACATCAGATATATGTAGAATATGAAAAATAGAACATATTCTGCTATGTGAAGACCATTGGAATGCTAAATATTAATATGTTTATGTCAGGTTAACGCACTTCAGAATTTGCAATCGTGTTTGCGCGCGAGTTGGGTGTTAGGATTTTTTCCGCTTTTTTTTTTTGCTCCATTGACTTCTATGGGCTATACTTGAACACAGACATGATATTAAAAGTTTGGCTTTTTGCGCTCGTCGAGTTGGCACGCAAGCGAAAACAGTTTACTTTCAACTCCTAATACAAACGAAACCCGACGAGCGCAAAAGGCTTATTTCTAGAGTAGTTAATGCTTGAGCTGTAGCGTAGCACATATGTCATTTTGTTTATATCAGATTTTTTTGTATAAATCTTTCTATGTGCCTGATTACCTTCAAAGCTGTGATCCCTACAGCAGAGACACATGGTCACCATCCACCCTACAATACAAATTTTACACATATGCATAATATTTATGCGATAATATCAATATTTTAAAAGTGGCTCGCAAATTTTAGCGTGCACAATATTAAAATTGCTATTACAAGTTGAAAGTAAATTAGTTAAGACCTCGCATAAAGGGTTAAGACTAAAATAAAAACTTGCATTAAACACTACATAAATACATTAAAAATAAATTACACTCATATATACACTATCTAATAAAAATCATTCATATATATTTAAACATTTTTTAATAAGGTTTAAAAAGTATATGGTATATGACAAGGTATACAAGGTGAATGGAAAGGGCTATAATGTGTGTGTATATATATATATATATATATATATATACATACATATACATGGGTGTGTATGTGTATATATACATATGTATATATGTGTATATATGTATATTTGTTATATACACATATAAATATATATATATTTATTTTTTTACACTTTGGAGTCATTTCCACTCAAATACCTAAAAACAAGAAAAAACCATTTTTATTCGTATTTATTTATTTTTAATGTGTTTTACTATGTATGTACTGTAAATATTTTATATTTTTTGCATAGGGGAAAATGTTCTATGTATTATTTAACAGATATTCTTATACGCCTGTATGCGTGTGTGTGTGTATATATATATATATATATATATATATATATATATATATATATATATATATATATGTATGTGTGTGTATATATATATATATATATATATATATATATATATATATATATATATATACACACATACATATATATATATATATATATATATGTGTGTGTGTGTATATATATATATATATATATATATATATACAGTGTGTATATATATATATATATATATATATATATATGTGTGTGTGTGTGTGTATATATATATATATATATATATATATATATGTGTGTGTGTGTATATATATATATATATATATATATATATATATATATATATATATGTATGTGTATATAGGATTTAACATTTAATTCAAATTTCTCTTGTAAGGTGTATCCAGTCCACGGATCATCCATTACTTGTGGGATATTCTCCTTCCCAACAGGAGACTGGATACACCACAAGAGAAATAAATTTATCAGGTAAGCATAAATTGTGTTTTTATTGTAGAACATATTTCACGGATCAACGTTTTGGCTTTACATCAGGCCTTTTTCAAGACTACATATCATATGAGCAAAGCTGGAAACAGGCACGGCAGCGGCCGCCAGTCGGACTCTCAATGTCTGATAGGAGATCGCTCTTCCTAACTACTATAAAATTTTAATTAAATGTTAAATCCTGTGAGTGCCCGTCCCTATGAACTTTGTGTGTGTGTGTATATATATATATATGTGTGTGTGTGTATATATATATATATATGTGTATGTGTGTGTGTATATATATATGTGTATGTGTGTGTGTATATATATATTTCTTTCATGTAATTAGCAAGAGTCCATGAGCTAGTGACGTATGGGATATACATTCCTACCAGGAGGGGCAAAGTTTCCCAAACCTTAAAATGCCTATAAATACACCCCTCACCACACCCACAATTCAGTTTTACAAACTTTGCCTCCGATGGAGGTGGTGAAGTAAGTTTGTGCTAGATTCTACGTTGATATGCGCTCCGCAGCAAGTTGGAGCCCGGTTTTCCTCTCAGCGTGCAGTGAATGTCAGAGGGATGTGAGGAGAGTATTGCCTATTTGAATGCAGTGATCTCCTTCTACGGGGTCTATTTCATAGGTTCTCTGTTATCGGTCGTAGAGATTCATCTCTTACCTCCCTTTTCAGATCGACGATATACTCTTATATATACCATTACCTCTGCTGATTCTCGTTTCAGTACTGGTTTGGCTATCTGCTATATGTAGATGAGTGTCCTGGGGTAAGTAAGTCTTATTTTCTGTGACACTCCTAGCTATGGTTGGGCACTTTGTTTATAAAGTTCTAAATATATGTATTCAAACATTTATTTGCCTTGACTCAGAATGTTCAACTTTCCTTATTTTTCAGACAGTCAGTTTCATATTTGGGATAATGCATTTTAATTTAACATATTTTACCTTAAAATTTGACTTTTTCCCTGTGGGCTGTTAGGCTCGCGGGGGCTGAAAATGCTTCATTTTATTGCGTCATTTTTGGCGCGGACTTTTTTGGCGCAAAAATTCTATTTCCGTTTCCGGCGTCATACGTGTCGCCGGAAGTTGCGTCATTCTTTGACGTTATTTTGCGCCAAAAATGTCGGCGTTCCGGATGTGGCGTCATTTTTGGCGCCAAAAGCATTTAGGCGCCAAATAATGTGGGCGTCTTTTTTGGCGCTAAAAAATTTGGGCGTCATTTTTGTCTCCACATTATTTAAGTCTCATTATTTATTGCTTCTGGTTGCTAGAAGCTTGTTCACTGGCATTTTTTTCCCATTCCTGAAACTGTCATTTAAGGAATTTGATCAATTTTGCTTTATATGTTGTTTTTTTCTTTTACATATTGCAAGATGTTCCACGTTGCAACTGAGTCAGAAGTTACTACAGGAAAATCACTGCACAGTGCTGGAGCTACCAAGCTAAGTCTGCTATAAACTTTTGGTATCTGTTTCTCCAGCTGTTATTTGTATTGCATGTCATGTCAAACTTATTAATGCAGATAAAATTTCCTTTAGTACTGTTACATTACCTGTTGCTGTTCCGTCAACATCTAATTTTCAGAGTGTTCCTGATAACATAAGAGATTTTATTTATTTTAAATCCATTAAGAAGGCTATGTCTGTTATTTTTCCTTCTAGTATACATAAAAGTCTTTTAAAACTTCTCTTTTTTTCAGATGAATTTTTAAATGAACATCATCATTTTGATGCTGATAAATCTTTGTATTTGTCCAAGATGGAATTTATTCGTTCTTTACTTAAAGAAGTGTTATTTGCATTAGAAATAGAGGATTCTGGTCCTCTTGATACTAAATGTAAACGTTTAAATAAGGTAGTTATTCCAGAAGTGTTTTATCTCCCTGATGCTATTTCTGAAGTAATTTCCAGGGAATGGAATAATTTGGGTAATTTATTTACTCCTTCTAGACGTTTAAGCAAATTATATCCTGTGCCATCTGACAGATTAGAGTTTTTTGGGACAAAAATCCCTAAGGTTATGGGGCTGTCTCTACTCCTGCTAATGTACTACTATTCCTATGGCAGATAGTACTTCATTTAAGGATCCTTTAGATAGGAAAATTGAATCCTTTCTAAGAAAAGCTTACTTATGTTCAGGTAATCTTCTTAGACCTGCTATATTTTTAGCGGATGTTGCTGCAGCTTCAACTTTTTGGTTAGAAGCTTTAGCGCAACAAGTAACAGATCATAATTTTATAGCATTATTATTATTCTATAACATGCTAATAATTTTATTGGTGATACCATCTTTTGATATCATTAGAGTTGATGTCAGGTATGTGTCTCTAGCTATTTTAGCTAGAAAAGCTTTATGGATTAAACTTGGAATACTGACATGTCTTCTAAGTCAACTTTGCTTTCCCTTTCTTTCCAGGGTAAATAATCATTTCGTTCCTTTCCTCACAACAAGGAACAAAAGCCTGATCCTTCATCCTCAGGAGCGGTTTCAGTTTGGAAACTATTTCCAGTTTGGAATATATCCGAGCTTTATAGAAACCTATAGCCAGCTCCTAAGTACCTATGAAGGTGCGGCCCTTATTCCAGCTCAGCTGGTATGGGGCAGATTACGTTTTCTTCAAAGAAATTTGGATCAATTCCGTTCTTAATCTCTGGTTTCAGAAACATTGTTTCAGAAAGGTACAGAATTGGCTTCAAGTTAAGGCCTCCTGCTAAGAGATTCTTTTCTTTCCCGTGTCCCAGTTAACACAGCAAGGCTCAGCATTTCTGAAATGTGTTTCAGATCTAGAGTTGGCTGGAGTATTTATTCAGTTCCAGTTCTGGAACAGGGGCTGGGGTTTTATTTTATCTCTTCATTGTACCAAAGAAGGTCAATTCCTTCAGACCAGTTCTGGATCTATCATTATTGAATCGTTATGTTAGGATACCAACATTCAAGATAGTTACTGTAGGACTATCCTGCCTTTTGTTTAGCAAGGGCATTATATGTCTACAATAGATTTACAGGATGTGTATCTGCATATTCCGATTCATCCAGATTACTTTTAGTGTCTGAGATTCTCTTTTTAGACAAGCATTACCAGTTTTGTGGCTCTACCGTTTGGCCTAGCCTCAGTTCCAAGAATTTTTTTCAAAGGTTCTCGGTGCCCTTCTTTCTGTATTCAGAGAATAGGGTTTTGGTATTTCCTTATTTGGACGATATCTTGGTACTTGCTCAGTCTTCTCATTTTCGTAGAATCTCATACGAATCGACTTGTGTTGTTTCTTCAAGTTCATGGTTGGAGGATCAATTTACCAATCAGTTCATTGATTCCTCAGACAAGGGTAACCTTTTTAGGTTTCTAGATAAATTCAGTGTCTATGACTCTGTCCTTGTCAGTCAAGAGAAGTTTAACATTGATATCAGCTTGTCAAAACCTTCAGTCACAATCATTCCCTTTGGTAGCCTTATGCATGGAAATGTTGGGTCTTAGGACTGCCGCATCAGATGCGATCTCCTTTGCTCGTTTTCACATGCGACCTCTTCAGCTCTGTATGCTGAACCAATGGTGCAGGGATTACTCAAAGATATCTCAATTAATATCTTTAAACCGATTTTATGACACTCTCTGACATGGTGGACAGATCACCATCGTTTAGTTCAGGGGGCTTCTTTGTTCTTCCGACCTGGACTATAATCTCAACAGATGCTAGTTTTACAGGTTGGGGAGCTGTGTGGGGGTATCTGACGGCACAAGGGGTTTGGGAATCTCAGGAGGTGAGATTTCCGATCAATATTTTGGAACTCCGTGCAATTTTCAGAGCTCTTCAGTCTTGGCCTCTTCCGAAGAGAGAGTTGTTCATTTGTTTTCAGATAAGACAATGTCACATCTGTGGCATACATCAATCATCAAGGAGGGACTCACAGTCCTCTGGCTATGAAAGAAGTATCTCGAATTTTGGTTTGGGCGGAATCCAGCTCCTGTCTAATCTCTGCGGTTTATATCCCAGGTATGGACAATTGGAAAGCGGATTATCTCAGTCGCCAAACGTTGCATCCGGGCGAATGGTCTCTTCACCCAGAGGTATTTCTTCAGATTGTTCAAATGTGGGAACTTCTAGAAATAGATCTGATGGCTTCTCATCTAAACAAGAAACTTCCCAGGTATCTGTCCAGATCCCGGGATCCTCAGGCGGAGGCAGTGGATGCATTTTCACTTCCTTGGAAGTATCATCCTGCCTATATCTTTCCGCCTCTAGTTCTTCTTCCAAGAGTAATCTCCAAGATTCTGAAGGAATGCTCGTTTGTTCTGCTGGTAGCTCCGGCATGGCCTCACAGGTTTTGGTATGAGGATCTTGTCCGGATGGCCTCTTGCCAACCGTGGACTCTTCCGTTAAGACCAGACCTTTTGTCTCAAGGTCCTTTTTTCCATCAGGATCTGAAATCCTTAAATTTAAAGGTATGGAGATTGAACGCTTGATTCTTGGTCAAAGAGGTTTCTCTGACTCTGTGATTAATACTATGTTACAGGCTCGTAAATCTGTATCCAGAGAGATATATTATAGAGTCTGGAAGACTTATATTTCTTGGTGTCTTTCTCATCATTTTTCTTGGCATTCTTTTAGAATACCGAGAATATTACAATTTCTTCAGGATGGTTTAGATAAGGGTTTGTCCGCAAGTTCCTTGAAAGGTCAAATCTCTGCTCTTTCTCTTCTTTTTCAACAGAAAGATTGCTATTCTTCCTGATATTCATTGTTTTGTACAAGCTTTGGTTCGTATAAAGCCTGTCATTAAGTCAATTTCTCCTCCTTGGAGTTTGAATTTGGTTCTGGGGGCTCTTCAAGCTCCTCCATTTGAACCTATGCATTCATTGGATATTAAATTACTTTCTTGGAAAGTTTTGTTCCTTTTGGCCATCTCTTCTGCCAGAAGAGTTTCTGAATTATCTGCTCTTTCTTGTGAGTCTCCTTTTCTGATTTTTCATCAGGATAAGGCGGTGTTGCGAACTTCTTTTGAATTTTTACCTAAGTTGTGAATTCCAACAACATTAGTAGAGACATTGTGGTTCCTTCATTATGTCCTAATCCTAAGAATTCTAAGGAGAAATCGTTGCATTCTTTGGATGTTATTAGAGCTTTGAAATATTATGTTGAAGCTATTAAGTCTTTCCGAAAGACTTCTGGTTTATTTGTTATCTTTTCCGGTTTTAGAAAGGCCAGAAAACTTCTGCCATTTCTTTGGCATCTTGGTTGAAATCTTTATTTCATCTTGCCTATTTTGAGTCGGGTAAGACTCCGCCTCATAGGATTACAGCTCATTCTACTAGGTCAGTTTCTACTTCCTGGGCGTTTAGGAATGAAGCTTCGGTTGATCAGATTTGCAAAGTGGCAACTTGGTTCTCTTTGCATACTTTTACCAAATTCTACCATTTTGTTGTATTTTCTTCTTCTGAAGCAGTTTTTGGTAGAAAAGTACTTCAGGCAGCGGTTTCAGTTTGAATCTTCTGCTTATGTTTTTCATTAAACTTTATTTTGGGTGTGGATTATTTTCAGCAGGAATTGGCTGTCTTTATTTTATCCCTCCCTCTCTAGTGACTCTTGTGTGGAAAGATCCACATCTTGGGTAGTCATTATCCCATACGTCACTAGCTCATGGACTCTTGCTAATTACATGAAAGAAAACATAATTTATGTAAGAACTTACCTGATAAATTCATTTCTTTCATATTAGCAAGAGTCCATGAGGCCCGCCCTTTTTTGTGGTGGTTATGATTTTTTGTATAAAGCACAATTATTCCAATTCCTTATTTTATATGCTTTCGCACTTTTTTCTTATCACCCCACTTCTTGGCTATTCGTTAAACTGAATTGTGGGTGTGGTGAGGGGTGTATTTATAGGCATTTTAAGGTTTGGGAAACTTTGCCCCTCCTGGTAGGAATGTATATCCCATACGTCACTAGCTCATGGACTCTTGCTAATATGAAAGAAATGAATTTATCAGGTAAGTTCTTACATAAATTATGTTATATGTGTGTGTGTGTATATATATATATATATATATATATATATATATATATATATATATATATATATATATATATATATATATATATATATATATATATTAAAGCATATAATCTGTGTACCAGCTCAGACCCAATCTGAGTAAAGAATTGTGAATAAACCCAGGGGTGCAAGGGGACATAGTAAATTTATAATTGCAAAAAAAGAGGAGAAAAAAAGGGAGACAGAACATCATGTAAAGAATTCAAGTATGCCCTATGCCAGCACAATCCATCAATAATAAAAAATATATATATATATGACTTATGGCACTGTGTGTGGTGGTTGCTGTTCCGGAGATGACAAGCCCTTCTCCCACAAATATTAGGTGCTTGATAATAATATACAAAAGGATAATGTTTAATAGTATAAACAGTACATACACATGCAATAAAAAATAGTGTCTATATTTAATAAAAAGATACCTATCTACTAATGGCCATTAAGAACTGTCTGTGGTATAAATCAGAGCTCTTAGAATAATGTAAGGGTAAGTAATGCCTTAGTTCCGCTGTCGTTACTGAGGGCTAGTATGCTCATGTGAGTAGTCCAGCTGTCATTACTGAGGGCTAGTATGCTCATGTGAGTAGTCCCGCTGTCGTTACTGAGGGCTAGTATGCTCATGTGAGTAGTCCAGCTGTCGGTACTGAGGGCTAGTATGCTCATGTGAGTAGTCCAGCTGTCGGTACTGAGGGCTAGTATGCTCATGTGAGTAGTCCAGCTGTCGGCACTGAGGGCTAGTATGCTCATGTGAGTAGTCCAGCTGTCGGTACTGAGGGCTAGTATGCTCATGTGAGTAGTCCAGCTGTCGGTACTGAGGGCTAGTATGCTCATGTGAGTAGTCCAGCTGTCGGTACTGAGGGCTAGTATGCTCATGTGAGTAGTCCAGCTGTCGGTACTGAGGGCTAGTATGCTCATGTGAGTAGTCCAGCTGTCGGTACTGAGGGCTAGTATGCTCATGTGAGTAGTCCAGCTGTCGGCACTGAGGGCTAGTATGCTCATGTGAGTAGTCCAGCTGTCGGCACTGAGGGCTAGTATGCTCATGTGAGTAGTCCAGCTGTCGGCACTGAGGGCTAATATGCTCATGTGAGTAGTCCAGCTATCGGCACTGAGGGCTAGTATGCTCATGTGAGTAGTCCATCTGTCGGTACTGAGGGCTAGTATGCTTATGTGAGTAGTCTAGTACTAGGGCAGTTCATTCCAATAGAAAGTCTCTTTTAACAAAAGCAATCCATATATGCAATAGATTAGTGCCTCCAAGCAAAGAGCAAAGAAATTCAGCTTGTAAGATTTCACATATGTTAGTACAAGCAAACAAATCAGTTCATGCATTCAGTGCAGTTATGTAACAGGGAAATAGTTCATGCAAACAATGTTGACCAGTCAGAGGTTAGCGTATAGTACAGCAATCTACTCTCCCACTTTATAGGGTACGACCTACTGAGGACTTGCCCTCGCCTAAGGGGACCCTTGTGATGGGGCTGAAAGCTGTAAATCTCACCAATCTTCACAGTGATCCGCGATCTGGATCACTGCAGTGTCCAGTCGATGTTCTTTGTCATCTGACCTTGTGCTACCATTCCTCTGCATTCACATCATCCAGGCTCCTTGTTGTAAATGCTGATTGCTACACCTCCTGGCTTGGAGTGTGTGGGAAAGCGTCTCGCAATGGTGAATAGGTGCTCAGGAAACTCGGCCTGTCTAGCCGAGTGTAATGGTTCAGTCAGATCACGCAACACGTGTTTCACTGCTGGGTGAACTCTATGCGTCTTTCTCAAGCATAACTTTCCTCAAGCGTAACGATATGTATATGTTCATATAGATATATAGGTATAGATATATATTTTACATAAAAAACATATATATAATATATATATATGTGTGTGTAATATATATAAATATCTATTTCTTTCATGTAATTAGCAAGAGTCCATGAGCTAGTGACGTATGGGATATACATTCCTACCAGGAGGGGCAAAGTTTCCCAAACCTCAAAATGCCTATAAATACACCCCTCACCACACCCACAAATCAGTTTTACAAACTTTGCCTCCTGTGGAGGTGGTGAAGTAAGTTTGTGCTAGATTCTACATTGATATGCGCTCTGCAGCAGGTTGGAGCCCGGTTTTCCTCTCAGCGTGCAGTGAATGTCAGAGGGATGTGAAGAGAGTATTGCCTATTTGCATTCAATGATCTCCTTCTACGGGGTCTATTTCATAGGTTCTCTGTTATTGGTCGTAGAGATTCATCTCTTACCTCCCTTTTCAGATCGACGATATACTCTTATATATACCATTACCTCTACTGATTCTCGTTTCAGTACTGGTTTGGCTTTCTACTACATGTAGATGAGTGTCCTGGGGTAAGTAAGTCTTATTTTGTGACACTCTAAGCTATGGTTGGGCACTTTTATATAAAGTTCTAAATATTTGTGTTTAAACATTTATTTGCCTTGATTCAGGATGTTCAATATTCCTTATTTCAGACAGTCAGTTTCATTATTTGGGATAATGCATTTGAATAATCAATTTTTTCCTTACCTTAAAATTTGACTTTTTTCCCTGTGGGCTGTTAGGCTCGCGGGGGCTGAAAATGCTTCATTTTATTGAGTCATTCTTGGCGCTGACTTTTTTGGCGCAAGAAATTCATTGTTATTTCCGGCGTCGTTCTTGTCACCGGAAGTTGCGTCATTTTTTGACGTTTTTGCGCCAAAAGTGTCGGCGTTACCGGATGTGGCGTAATTTTTGGCGCTAAAAGCATTTAGGCGCCAAATAATGTGGGCGTCTTTTTTGGCGCTAAAAAATATGGGTGTCATTATTGTCTCCACATTATTTAAGTCTCATTGTTTATTTGCTTCTGGTTGCTAGAAGCTTGTTCACTGGCATTTTTTCCCATTCCTGAAACTGTCATTTAAGGAATTTGATCAATTTTGCTTTATATGTTGTTTTTTCTATTACATATTGCAAGATGTCTCAGATTGACCCTGAATCAGAAGATACTTCTGGAAAATCGCTGCCTGATGTTGGATCTACCAAAGTTAAGTGTATTTGCTGTAAACTTGTGGTATCTGTTCCTCCAGCTGTTGTTTGTAATGAATATCATGACAAACTTGTTAATGCAAATAATATTTCCTTTAGTAATGTTACATTACCTGTTGCTGTTCCATCAACATCTAATACTCAGAGTGTTCCTGTTAACATAAGAGATTTTGTTTCTAAATCCATTAAGAAGGCTATGTCTGTTATTCCTCCTTCTAGTAAGCGTAAAAGGTCTTTTAAAACTTCTCATTTTTCAGATGAATTTTTAAATGAACATCATCATTCTAATTCTGATAATGTTTCCTCTGGTTCAGAGGATTCAGTTTCAGAGGTTGATGCTGATAAATCTTCATATTTATTCAAAATGGAATTTATTCGTTCTTTACTTAAAGAAGTCTTAATTGCATTAGAGATAGAGGAATCTGGTCCTCTTGATACTAAATCTAAACGTTTAAATAAGGTTTTTAAATCTTCTGTAGTTATTCCAGAAGTTTTTCCTGTCCCTGATGCTATTTCTGAAGTAATTTCCAGGGAATAGAATAATTTAGGTAATTAATTCACTCTTTCTAAACGTTTTAAGCAATTATATCCTGTGCCATCTGACAGATTAGAGTTTTGGGACAAAATCCCTAAGGTTGATGGGGCTATCTCGACTCTTGCTAAACGTACTACTATTCCTACGGCAGATAGTACTTCCTTTAAGGATCCTTTAGATAGGAAAATTTAATCCTTTCTAAGAAAAGCTTACTTATGTTCAGGTAATCTTCTTAGACCTGCTATATCTTTAGCGGATGTTGCTGCAGCTTCAACTTTTTGGTTGGAAGCTTTAGCGCAACAAGTAACAGATCATAATTCTCATAGCATTGTTAATCTTCTTCAACATGCTAATAATTTTATTTGTGATGCCATCTTTGATATCATTAGGGTTGATGTCAGGTATATGTCTCTAGCTATTTTAGCTAGAAGAGCTTTATGGCTTAAAACTTGGAATGCTGATATGTCTTCTAAGTCAACTTTGCTTTCCCTTTCCAGGGTAATAAATTATTTGGTTCACAGTTGGATTCTATTATTTCAACTGTTACTGGGGGGAAAGGAACTTTTTTACCACAGGATAAAAAATCTAAAGGTAAATTTAGGTCTACTAATCGTTTTCGTTCCTTTCGTCACAATAAGGAACAAAAGCCTGATCCTTCCCCTACAGGAGCAGTATCAGTTTGGAAACCATCTCCAGTCTGGAATAAATCCAAGCCTTTTAGAAAGCCAAAGCCAGCTCCCAAGTCAACATGAAGGTGCGGCCCTCATTCCAGCTCAGCTGGTAGGGGGCAGATTACGATTTTTCAAAGAAATTTGGATCAATTCGATTCGCAATCTTTGGATTCAGAACATTGTTTCACAAGGGTACAGAATAGGCTTCAAGATAAGGCCTCCTGCAAGAAGATTTTTTCTTTCCCGTGTCCCAGTAAATCCAGTGAAGGCTCAAGCATTTCTGAAATGTGTTTCAGATCTAGAGTTGGCTGGAGTAATTATTCCAGTTCCAGTTCTGGAACAGGGGCTGGGGTTTTACTCAAATCTTTTCATTGTACCAAAGAAGGAGAATTCCTTCAGACCAGTTCTGGATTTAAAAATATTGAATCATTATGTAAGGATACCAACATTCAAAATGGTAACTATAAGGACTATTCTGCCTTTTGTTCAGCAAGGGCATTATATGTCCACAATAGATTTACAGGATGCATATCTGCATATTCCGATTCATCCAGATCACTATCAGTTTCTGAGATTCTCTTTCCTAGACAAGCATTACCAGTTTGTGGCTCTGCCCTTTGGCCTAGCAACAGCTCCAAGGATTTTTACAAAGGTTCTCGGTGCCCTTCTCTCTGTAATCAGAGAACAGGGTATTGTGGTATTTCCTTATTTGGACGATATCTTGGTACTTGCTCAGTCTACACATTTAGCAGAATCTCATACGAATCGACTTGTATTGTTTCTTCAAGAACATGGTTGGAGGATCAATTTACCAAAAAGTTCATTGATTCCTCAGACAAGGGTAAACTTTTTAGGTTTCCAGATAGATTCAGTGTCCATGACCCTGTCTCTGACAGACAAGAGACGTCTAAAATTGGTTTCAGCTTGTCGAAACCTTCAGTCTCAATTATTCCCTTCGGTAGCCTTATGCATGGAAATTCTAGGTCTTATGACTGCTGCATCGGACGCGATCCCCTTTGCTCGTTTTCACATGGCTCTGTATGCTGAACCAGTGGTGCAGGGATTATACAAAGATATCTCAATTAATATCTTTAAAACCGATTGTACGACACTCTCTGACGTGGTGGACAGACCACCATCATTTAGTTCAGGGGGCTTCTTTTGTTCTTCCGACCTGGACTGTGATTTCAACAGATGCAAGTCTGACAGGTTGGGGAGCTGTTTGGGGGTCTCTGACAGCACAAGGGGTTTGGGATTCTAAGGAGGTAAGATTACCAATCAACATTTTGGAACTCCATGCAATTTTCAGAGCTCTTCAGTCATGGCCTCTTCTAAAGAGAGAGTCGTTCATTTGTTTTCAGACGGACAATGTCACAACCGTGGCATATGTCAATCATCAAGGAGGGACTCACAGTCCTCTGGCTATGAAAGAAGTATCTCGAATACTGGTATGGGCGGAATCCAGCTCCTGTCTAATTTCTGCGGTTCATATCCCAGGTATAGACAATTGGGAAGCGGATTATCTCAGTCACCAAACGTTACATCCGGGCGAATGGTCTCTTCACCCAGAGGTATTTCTTCAGATTGTTCAAATGTGGGGACTTCCAGAAATAGATCTGATGGCTTCTCATCTAAACAAGAAGCTTCCCAGGTATCTGTCCAGATCCAGGGATCCTCAAGCGGAGGCAGTGGATGCATTGTCACTTCCTTGGAAGTATCATCCTGCCTATATCTTTCCGCCTCTAGTTCTTCTTCCAAGAGTGATTTCCAAGATTCTAAAGGAGTGCTCGTTTGTTCTGCTGGTGGCTCCAGCATGGCCTCACAGGTTTTGGTATGCGGATCTTGTCCGGATGGCCACTTGCCAACCGTGGACTCTTCCGTTAAGACCAGACCTTCTATCGCAAGGTCTTTTTTTCCATCAGGATCTCAAATCCTTAAATTTGAAGGTATGGAGATTGAACGCTTGATTCTCAGTCATAGAGGTTTCTCTGACTCTGTGATTAATACTATGTTACAGGCTCGTAAAACTGTATCTAGGAAGATATATTATCGAGTCTGGAAGATTTACATTTCTTGGTGTTTTTCTCATCATTTTTCTTGGCATTCTTTTAGAATTCCTAGAATTTTACAGTTTCTTCAGGATGGTTTGGATAAAGGTTTGTCTGCAAGTTCCTTGAAAGGACAAATCTCTGCTCTTTCTGTTCTTTTTCACAGAAAGATTGCTAGTCTTCCTGATTTTCATTGTTTTGTACAAGCTTTGGTTCGTATAAAACCTGTTATTAAGTCAATTTCTCCTCCTTGGAGTTTGAATTTGGTTCTGGGGGCTCTTCAAGCTCCTCCATTTGAACCTATTCATTCGCTGGACATTAAATTACTTTCTTGGAAAGTTTTGTTTCTTTTGGCCATCTCTTCTGCTAGAAGAGTTTCTGAATT
Organism: Bombina bombina; assembly: GCF_027579735.1. Lineage (NCBI taxonomy): Eukaryota > Metazoa > Chordata > Amphibia > Anura > Bombinatoridae > Bombina > Bombina bombina. Next base: position 1,235,322,529 of record NC_069501.1, on the reverse strand, counting down.
ATCTGCTCTTTCTTGTGAGTCTCCTTTTCTGATTTTTCATCAGGATAAGGCGGTGTTGCGAACTTCTTTTAAATTTTTACCTAAGGTTGTGAATTCTAACAACATTAGTAGAGAAATTGTGGTTCCTTCATTGTGTCCTAATCCTAAGAATTCTAAGGAAAAGTCGTTGCATTCTTTGGATGTAGTTAGAGCTTTGAAATATTATGTTGAAGCTACTAAGGATTTCCGAAAGACTTCTAGTCTATTTGTTATCTTTTCCGGGTCTAGGAAAGGTCAGAAGGCTTCTGCCATTTCTTTGGCATCTTGGTTAAAATCTTTGATTCATCATGCTTATGTCGAGTCGGGTAAAACTCCGCCTCAAAGGATTACAGCTCATTCTACTAGGTCAGTTTCTACTTCCTGGGCGTTTAGGAATGAAGCTTCGGTTGATCAGATTTGCAAAGCAGCCACTTGGTCTTCTTTGCATACTTTTACTAAATTCTACCATTTTGATGTGTTTTCTTCTTCTGAAGCAGTTTTTGGTAGAAAAGTACTTCAGGCAGCTGTTTCAGTTTGATTCTTCTGCTTATAATTTCAGTTTTTTTCATTAAAAGATTTAAACTTTGTTTTGGGTGTGGATTTTTTTCAGCGGAATTTGGCTGTCTTTATTTTATCCCTCCCTCTTTAGTGACTCTTGCGTGGAAGATCCACATCTTGGGTAGTCATTATCCCATACGTCACTAGCTCATGGACTCTTGCTAATTACATGATAGAAAACATAATTTATGTAAGAACTTACCTGATAAATTCATTTCTTTCATATTAGCAAGATTCCATGAGGCCCACCCTTTTTTGTGGTGGTTATGATTTTTTTGTATAAAGCACAATTATTCCAATTCCTTATTTTTTATGCTTTCGCACTTTTTTCTCATCACCCCACTTCTTGGCTATACGTTAAACTGATTTGTGGGTGTGGTGAGGGGTGTATTTATAGGCATTTTGAGGTTTGGGAAACTTTGCCCCTCCTGGTAGGAATGTATATCCCATACGTCACTAGCTCATGGACTCTTGCTAATATGAAAGAAATGAATTTATCAGGTAAGTTCTTACATAAATTATGTTTTTCTTCTATGTGGGGAAAAAAATGGATTGTAAAATATTCATAACTACCTTCGAGTTAGTGCAGTTGTTCTAATGCGTGTCAGGTTAGTGCGCAAGCGTTAATTGTTTTCCAATTTGCGCTCTCCATTGAAGTCTATGGGGAGAAGAAGTTAATATGGCCGCGATATCCTAAAGTTAGCGTGCATCGTCTTTTGCATGCAAACATTTTACTTTCAACTTGTAATACGTGCGCTTACCCACATTCGTTAAAAGTTTACTTCTGGCGGTGCTTGCGCGCAGGTTACGGAGAAACACAATTTTCAGAGTTATATTAAAGCTCACACAGGCAAAATAAATAATTTACACAGCCAAGTTTTTACCGAATAAATCATTATTATGGAGTTTGAGTTTTATGTTGCTTTAAAGGGATATGAAAGTCAATATTACATTTTCATGATTCAGATATAGTGAACTTATAAGATATTTTTTACAATGTACTTCTATAAGCAAAGTTACTTTCTTTTCTTGGTATCCTTTGTGGGAAAGCATATATAGGTATGCTCAGGAGCAGCAATGCACTACTGGTAGCTAGCTTGTGATTGGTGGCTACCCACATATGTCTCTTGTCATTGGTTCACCAGATGTGCTTAGCTAGCTCCCAGTAGTGAATTGCTACTTTGGAGCTTACTTTTGTTATATACAATCAATAGTGCAATAATAAAATGCGCTAATGCATTCATTTTCTTTTCAAATTTTTATGTCACATTAAGTAAATTAGCTAGTTTAAAATTTGGTTTGGGTAAGATTCATAATTCAATTTACTTTATTAATATTAAGTTAAACCCTTTTGGCTACCAGCGTATGCGACTGTGCTCTGAAATACAAAAGATTAGATTTGATACAAATGCTAAATGTATTAATCTTGGTGAGACCCTGTAGAGCAAGCGGGAGATAGTAATATAAAATGACTCTAAGTCAGATCCTTGAAATGTCAAACCTCAACAGTATAAATGTGCTCAATAAATGTTGCACTGTGGAGCACCTTATCTGGTGAGATTGTTACCAACATATCTGAAGCAAACTAGATTTAAAATAAAACCTATTTGTTATGAAGGGTAACTCCATTTGTCACCTCTTTCAATTTAATGACAAGCTTCAACATTCCTCTTACTACACAGGTTTTTGTGATATCATAAATAATATCACAAATGACATCACAAATGACATCACAAACTGCATAACCCATTACATCACTGCTGAAGTCACACATGACTTCATGAATTTCTCAATTTCAAATCTTTTCTATGCACATAAAAATCCGCTTTTGAGATCTGAAACTCATATAAACTTAAAGGGACGCTCAAGTCAAAATAAACTTTTATGATTCAGACAGAGCAGCAGTTTTAAGACTCTTTCCATTTTACTTCATTATCAAACTTTGCACAGTCTTTTTATATTCACACTTTTCTGTAGAACAAGATCCTACTGAGCATGTGCACAAGCTCAAAGGGTATACGTATACTAGTCTGGGATTGGGTGATGTCTGTCACATGATACAGGGGCTGGAAAATGGGGAAAAATAAATTTGTCAGAATAAAAATCTACTGTTTATTTGAAATTTAGAGTAGGTGTTAAACCATTGTCTTTTTATTATTTTCACATGTTAAAGGGACACTCAATCAAAATGAAACTTTCATTATTCAGATAGAGCATGCCATTTTAATTAACTTTCCAATTTACTTCTATTAACTAAATGTGCACAGTCTTTTTATATTTAAACCTTTTTGAGTCACCTGCTCCTACTGAGCATGTGCAAGAATAAGTGTGTATGCATTTGTGAATGGCTGATGGCTGTCACATGGTACGTGTATGCATTTGTGATTGGCTGATGGCTGTCACATGGTACAGGGGGAGGGGAAAAGACAACTTTTAAAATTGTCAGAAAAAAAAAAAATCTTCTACTCATTTGAAGTTCAGACTAAGTGCTATTGCATTGTCTTATCTTCTTGCATTTTTGATTATGCAAATCTACTGTATTGACTGGTCCTTTAATTATGCAATTCTACTGCATTGAATGTCCTTTTAAAGAGATATGAAACCCCCCAAAAAAATTGTGATTCAGATTAAACCATTAAAAAAAAAATCCAATTTACTTCTGTTATCAAATTTGCTTTGTTCCCATAGTATTCTTTGTTGAAGAGATACCTAGGTAGTTGTCTTGCGCACTAGATGGCAGGAAATAGTGCTGCCATCTAGTGCTTTTGCAAATACCTAACAGTCTTGCATAACTGCTGCCATATTGTGCTCCAGATACGTGCATACTCCTGAGCTTAAGTCTGTGCTTATCAACAAAAGATACCAAGAGAAGTAAATCTGAAAGATGTTTAGAATTGTATGCAAAGTGGTCCTGTAATAGTAAGGAGAAAAAGAAAAGTCCATAGATCAGTTTGTAGACATAAAATAAAGATAGCAAAGGGTTTCTCTTTCAGGGTCTTGGGGACTCCATATGTTTCCCTTTGAATGATACAGATTGTTATAAACTCATACAGCAGTATCTGCTCTGTTCTCACAACACTGTAATTGTCCTGTAACTTTTGAAGAAAAATACTTGTCACAGTGATGTTAATGATACAGCACATGAGGGTTATCAAAAGTCTGTGTATGTTTATTATTTGCCTTTGCTCAAAACTAATAAATATCAGCATGGTGCAAAAATATGAATTGAATGGCAACTCTATCACACTCAGAGGCAAGTGTGCACATAGAGTCTAATGCAACATACCCAGGTAATACCCAGGTGGCCCTCGGTTTACAACGGTTCAATTTGCACCGTTTCAGAATAACAACCTTTTCTTTCATGTAATTAGCAAGAGTCCATGAGCTAGTGACGTATGGGATATACATTCCTACCAGGAGGGGCAAAGTTTCCCAAACCTCAAAATGCCTATAAATACACCCCTCACCACACCCACAAATCAGTTTTACAAACTAAGGTGGTGAAGTAAGTTTGTGCTAGATTCTACGTTGATATGCGCTCCGCAGCAGGTTGGAGCCCGGTTTTCCTCTCAGCGTGCAGTGAATGTCAGAGGGATGTGAGGAGAGTATTGCCTATTTGAATGCAGTGATCTCCTTCTACGGGGTCTATTTCATAGGTTCTCTGTTATCGGTCGTAGAGATTCATCTCTTACCTCCCTTTTCAGATCGACGATATACTCTTATATATACCATTACCTCTACTGATTCTCGTTTCAGTACTGGTTTGGCTTTCTACAAACATGTAGATGAGTGTCCTGGGGTAAGTAAGTCTTATTTTCTGTGACACTCTAAGCTATGGTTGGGCACTTTTATATAAAGTTCTAAATATATGTGTTTAAACATTTATTTGCCTTGACTCAGGATGTTCGACGTTCCTTATTTCAGACAGTCAGTTTCATATTTGGGATAATGCATATGAATAAAATCAATTTTTTTCTTACCTTAAAATTTGACTTTTTTCCCTGTGGGCTGTTAGGCTCGCGGGGGCTGAAAATGCTTCATTTTATTGCGTCATTCTTGGCGCAGACTTTTTTGGCGCAAAATTTTTTTTCTGTTTCCGGCGTCATACGTGTCGCCGGAAGTTGCGTCATTTTTTACGTTTTTTTGCGCCAAAAGTGTCGGCGTTCCGGATGTGGCGTCATTTTTGGCGCCAAAAGCATTTAGGCGCCAAATAATGTGGGCGTCTTTTTTGGCGCTAAAAAATATGGGCGTCACTATTGTCTCCACATTATTTAAGTCTCATTAATTATTGCTTCTGGTTGCTAGAAGCTTGCTCACTAGCATTTTTTCCCATTCCTGAAACTGTCATTTAAGGAATTTGATCAATTTTGCTTTATAAGTTGTTTTTTCTATTACATATTGCAAGATGTCTACGATTGGCCCTGAGTCAGAAGCCACTTCTGGAAAAATGCGTAAACTGAGTTTCAGTTCTACCAAAGCTAAGTTCATTTATTTTAAATGTTATAAATGTTTATCTTTAGCTATGGTTTGTAATAAGTTATTATGATATACTTTTACATTCAGATTCCATTAGTATTTATGCTTTATACATTTCCATTCTTAAGTACAAGAAATGTTTAGAAGATTTATAAGAAATATTTTTTCTGATTAAGGCTTTGTCTGACTTCGTGCCTTCTAATACAATTTTTAGGTCTTTTCCACTTCTTTTTTAATTATTGAAGTTTCAAATGACCAACAACATACTGATTTATCCGTCTCTGATGATGTTTTTTTCTCTTTCAGAAATTTTCTTCATCAGATAGACTCTAACAAATCTACTTTTTTTATAATTTTTTTATTAAAGTACATTTGTTCTTTGTTGAAGAGGTGTTGATTATTTTGAATATTAAGGTAACTAGTTCTTTAAGACTAGCTGACACTATTTCTGCCTTTTTAATTCTTCTGTGATTTCAGAGGTTTTCTTTCCAATTCCCCATACTAGGGAATGGAATAGGCTGAGAATTCTTTTATTCCTTCTTTAAAGGTTTTAAACTATATTCTTTGCCAGCAGTTAAATTCAATTTGGAGGGTTCTCCAATTTATTGGGGCTATCTCTACTCCTACTAATTAGGCTATTGTTTCTATAGCAAAATAATATTTATTTCCTTTATATAAGTTGTATCTTATTTATGGAAAATTATTTAGTTTCAGGTACTTTTCTTGGTCCTGTGATATTGCAATTGCTTCATTTTTTCTGTTTACTTTAAGATCAAGTATCAGATTATGATTTATTTTAGCATTGTTTAAGGGACAACATTTACTAGACTAGGTGCTGTTGCATTTGTCTTGTTGTTTTGCATTTTGCAAGTCCTCTGTTTTGACTGGTCCTTTAAACTGGACTATCATGCTAATGATTTCATTTGTGTCTTCATTTTATTGAATATATTCGCAAATGAGGGTTAATCTATGTCTTTAGCTATTTTAGCTAGAAGAATTTTGTGATTTTTTTAAAAAAAAAAAAGAAAAAAGAAAATCCATATTTCTTTTGTTCTAAGATAATCAATTATTTGTTTTATAATTGGATTCAATTCTTAACTTTTACTATGGGCTTCAAGATTGAGTTCTAAGACTAAAACTTTAAGCTTATACTAGTTTGGTTGTTCTTATTAAGGAACGAATTCCTGAGTTCTTTCCCAAGTAACATGTTTATAATTGGGGTTCGAATCAGCTCCCTAATATTGCGCTGTACGTGCCGTATTCCAGCTTGGCTGGTAAGGGGCAGGTTAAGACTTCGTTGAAATTTATTTTGGTTCTATTTTGTCCAAATTTCTTTGATTTTGTTCCAGTAAGGCTAACACTTTCTTTAAGTGTGTTCCTGTCCTATATATTCTGGGTACTGTTGAAGCATGGCTGGGCACCCATGGGGTTCAAGCGCTGCTCAGACCTGGAATCTTCTGGGGTATTTCTTCCAGTTCCTTTTTTAGGAACTGGGTTTTGGAGTTTTATTCCAACTATTCTGCCTTTTTATGGTCACTGATAGCATTATTTGTTTTCATTAGATACAATAAATGCATATTTTTCATTTTTCAGTTTTCATTCAGATTATTTCCTGAGGATGCGGAATCTCATATGTTTCACTTTGCTCTTCAGGACATAGTTAGAGGATCTTTTTTTCAAAAGTTCTTGATTCCTCACGTAAGGGTCACCTTTCTCCTGTTAAGTGTGGTCAGTCCACGGGTCATCATTACTTCTGGGATATTATCTCCTCCCCTACAGGAAGTGCAAGAGGATTCACCCAGCAGAGCTGCTATATAGCTCCTCCCCTCTACGTCACCTCCAGTCATTCTCTTGCACCCAACGAATAGATAGGATGTGTGAGAGGACTGGGGGGAGTGAGAAAGAAGCGTTCCTACGCTGCGTACAAGATCTTTTATTAATGGGAGTGATCCATCCAGTTCCGCGGTCGGAACAAGGACAAGGGTTTTACTCAAATCTGTTTGTAGTTCCCAAAAAAGAGGGAACTTTCAGGCCAATCTTGGATTTATAGATCCTAAACAAATTCCTAAGAGTTCCATCGTTCAAGATGGAAACGATTCGAACAATTCTGCCCATGATCCAAGAGGGTCAGTACATGACCACAGTGGATTTAAAGGATGCTTACCTTCACATACCGATTCACAGAAATCATTACCGGTATCTAAGGTTTGCCTTTCTAGACAGGCATTACCAGTTTGTAGCTCTTCCATTCGGACTGGCTACGGCTCCAAGAATCTTCACAAAGGTTCTGGGTACTCTTCTGGCGGTACTAAGACCGCGAGGAATTTCGGTAGCTCCATACCTAGACGACATTCTGATACAAGCTTCAAGCTTTCAAACTGCCAAGTCTCATACAGAGTTAGTACTGGCATTTCTAAGGTCGCATGGATGGAAGGTGAACGAAAAGAAGAGTTCTCTCTTTCCACTCACAAGAGTTCCCTTCTTGGGGACTCTGATAGATTCTGTAGAAATGAAGATTTACCTGACAGAAGACAGGTTAACAAAGCTTCAAAATGCATGCCGTGTCCTTCATTCCATTCAACACCCGTCGGTAGCTCAATGCATGGAGGTGATCGGCTTAATGGTAGCGGCAATGGACGTAGTACCTTTTGCACGCCTACATCTCAGACCGCTGCAATTGTGCATGCTAAGTCAGTGGAATGGGGATTACTCAGATTTGTCCCCCACTCTGAATCTGAATCAAGAGACCAGAAATTCTCTTCTATGGTGGCTTTATCGGCCACACCTGTCCAGGGGGATGCCATTCAGCAGGCCAGACTGGACAATTGTAACAACAGACGCCAGCCTACTAGGTTGGGGCGCTGTCTGGAATTCTCTGAAGGCTCAGGGACTATGGAATCAGGAGGAGAGTCTCCTTCCAATAAACATTCTGGAATTGAGAGCAGTTCTCAATGCCCTTCTGGCTTGGCCCCAGTTAACAACTCAGGGGTTCATCAGGTTTCAGTCGGACAACATCACGACTGTAGCTTACATCAACCATCAGGGAGGGACAAGAAGCTCCCTAGCAATGATGGAAGTATCAAAGATAATTCGCTGGGCAGAGTCTCACTCTTGCCACCTGTCTGCAATCCACATTCCGGGAGTGGAGAACTGGGAGGCGGATTTCTTAAGTCGTCAGACTTTTCATCCGGGGGAGTGGGAACTTCATCCGGAGGTCTTTGCCCAGATACTTCGACGTTGGGGCAAACCAGAGATAGATCTCATGGCGCCTCGTCGGAACGCCAAACTTCCTCGCTACGGGTCCAGATCCAGGGATCCGGGAGCGGTTCTGATAGATGCTTTGACAGCACCTTGGACCTTCGGGATGGCTTATGTGTTTCCACCCTTCCCGATGCTTCCTCGATTGATTGCCAGAATCAAACAGGAGAGAGCATCAGTGATTCTAATAGCACCTGCATGGCCACGCAGGACTTGGTATGCAGATCTAGTGGACATGTCATCCTGTCCGCCTTGGTCTCTACCTCTGAAACAGGACCTTCTGATCCAGGGTCCATTCAAACATCAAAATCTAACTTCTCTGAAGCTGACTGCTTGGAAATTGAACGCTTGATTTTATCAAAACGTGGGTTTTCTGAGCCAGTTATTGATACCTTAATACAGGCTAGGAAGCCTGTTACCAGAAGGATTTACCATAAAATATGGCGTAAATACTTATATTGGTGCGAATCCAAGAGTTACTCATGGAGTAAGGTTAGGATTCCAAGGATATTGTCTTTTCTACAAGAAGGTTTAGAAAAGGGGTTATCCGCTAGTTCTTTAAAGGGACAGATTTCAGCTCTGTCCATTCTTTTACACAAACGTCTGTCAGAAGTTCCGGACGTTCAAGCTTTTTGTCAGGCTTTAGCTAGGATCAAGCCTGTGTTTAAAACTGTTGCTCCGCCATGGAGTTTGAACTTAGTTCTTAATGTTTTACAGGGTGTTCCGTTTGAACCCCTTCATTCCATTGATATCAAGTTGTTATCTTGGAAAGTTCTGTTTTTAATGGCTATTTCCTCGGCTCGAAGAGTCTCTGAGTTATCTGCCTTACATTGTGATTCTCCTTATCTGATTTTTCATTCAGACAAGGTAGTTCTGCGTACTAAACCTGGGTTCCTACCTAAGGTGGTCACTAACAGGAATATCAATCAAGAGATTGTTGTTCCATCCTTGTGTCCCAATCCTTCCTCGAAGAAGGAACGTCTGCTACACAATCTAGATGTAGTCCGTGCCCTGAAATTTTATCTACAGGCAACTAAGGAGTTTCGTCAAACATCTTCCCTGTTTGTCGTTTATTCTGGCCAGAGGAGAGGTCAAAAAGCTTCGGCTACCTCTCTCTCTTTTTGGCTTCGTAGCATAATACGATTAGCCTATGAGACTGCTGGACAGCAGCCTCCTGAAAGAATTACAGGTCATTCTACTAGAGCTGTGGCTTCCACTTGGGCCTTTAAGAATGAGGCTTCTGTTGAACAGATTTGCAAGGCTGCAACTTGGTCTTCTCTTCATACTTTTTCCAAATTTTACAAATTTGACACTTTTGCTTCTTCGGAGGCTGTTTTTGGGAGAAAGGTTCTTCAGGCAGTGGTTCCCTCCGTATAAGAGCCTGCCTGTCCCTCCCGTCATCCGTGTACTTTTGCTTTGGTATTGGTATCCCAGAAGTAATGATGACCCGTGGACTGACCACACTTAACAGGAGAAAACAAAATTTATGCTTACCTGATAAATTCATTTCTCCTGTAGTGTGGTCAGTCCACGGCCCGCCCTGTTTTTTATGGCAGGCTAAAAAATCTTTTGGATTATACTCCAGTCACCACTACACCCTTGGGCTTCTCCTTTCTCGTTGGTCCTTTGGTCGAATGACTGGAGGTGACGTAGAGGGGAGGAGCTATATAGCAGCTCTGCTGGGTGAATCCTCTTGCACTTCCTGTAGGGGAGGAGATAATATCCCAGAAGTAATGATGACCCGTGGACTGACCACACTACAGGAGAAATGAATTTATCAGGTAAGCATAAATTTTGTTTTTTTAGGTTTCCAGATGGTTTATGTCACTGTCTTTGTCTCTATCGGACAAAGGTCAATTTGTATTGGGTTCCGTCTGTCGGTACCTTTAGTCTCTATTATTTCCTTCAGTTGCTATATATGCATAGAAGTTTTAACAGCATTGGATTCAATTCCCTTTGCTCATTTTCAATGGAAAGATCCTTTCCGGCTTTTTATGAGTGTTGTTTCTTCTAGAACATGGTTGGAGGATCAATTAACTAATCAGTTTGTTGATTCCTCAGACAAGAGTAACCTTTTTTAGGTTTCCAGATAGATTCAGTGTTCATGACTCTGTCTCTGTCGGACAAGAGACGTCTGAATTTGGTTTCAGCTTATCGAAACCTTCAGTCTCAATCATTCCCTTCGGTAGCTTTATGCATGGAAATTCTAGGTTCTTATGACTGCTGCATTGGACGTGTTCCCCTTTGCTCATTTTCACATGCGACCTCTTCAGCTCTGTATGCTGAACCAGTGGTGCAAGGATTATACAAAGATATCTCATTTAATATCTTTAAAACCGATTGTTCGACACCCTCTGATGTGGTACAGACCACCATCGTTTAGTTCAGGGGGCTTCTTTTGTTCTTCCAACCTGGACTGTGATCTCAACAGATGCAAGTCTGACAGGTTGGGGAGCTGTATGGGGGTTTCTGACAGCACAAGGGGCTTGGGAATCTCAGGAGGTGAGATTTCCAATCAACATTTTGGAACTCCGTGCAATTTTCAGAGCTCTTCAGTCGTGGCCTCTTCTAAAGAGAGAGTCGTTTGTTTTCAGACGGACAATGTCACAAATGTGGCATATGTCTATCATCATGAGGGACTCACAGTCCTCTGGCTATAAAGGAAGTATCTCGAATACTTGTATGGGCGAAATCCAGCTCCTGTCTAATTTCTGCGGTTCATATCCCAGGTATAGACAATTGGGAAGCGGATTATCTCAGTCGCCAAATGCTACATCCGGGCGAATGGTCTTCACCCAGAGGTATTTCTTCAGATTGTTCAAATATGGGGACTTCCAGAAATAGATCTGATGGCTTCTCATCTAAACAAGAAGCTTCCCAGGTGTCTGTCCAGATCCAGGGATCCTCAGGCGGAAGCAGTGGATGCATTGTCACTTCCTTGGAAATATTATCCTGCTATATCTTTCCGCCTCTAGTTCTTCTTTCAAGAGTGATTTCCAAACTTCTAAAGGAGCGTTCGTTTATTCTGCTGGTGGCTCCAGCATGGCCTCACAGGTTTTGGTATGCGGATCTTGTCCGGATGGCTCCATGCCATCCGTGGCCTCTTCCGTTAAGTCCAGACCTTCTATCACAAGGTCCTTTTTTTCCATCAGGATCTCAAATCCTTAAATTGAAGGTATGGAGATTGAACGCTTGATTCTCAGTCATAGAGGTTTCTCTGACTCCGTAATTAATACTATGTTGCAGGCTCGTAAATCTGTATCTAGGATGATATATTATCGAGTCTGGAAGACTTGCATTTTTTTGGTGTTTTTCTCATCTTTTTTCTTGGCATTCTTTTAGAATTCCTAGAATTTTACAGTTTCTTCAGGATGTTTTGGATAAGTTTTGTCTGCAAGTTCCTTACAAGGACAAATCTTTGCTCTTTCTGTTCTTTTTCACAGAAAGATTGCTAGTTTTCCTGATTTTTATTGTTTTGTACAAGCTTTGGTTTGTATAAAACTTGTCATTAAGTCAATCTCTCCTCCTTGGAGTTTGAATTTGGTTCTGGGGGCTCTTCAAGCTCCTCCGTTTGAACCTATGCATTCTCTGGACATTAAATTACTTTCTTGGAAAGTTTTGTTTCTTTTGGCCATCGCTTCTGCTAGAAGAAGTTTCTGAATTTTTCTGCTCTTTCTTGTGAGTCTCCTTTTCTGATTTTTCATCAGGATAAGGCGGTGTTGCGAACTTCTTTTAAATTTTTTCCTAAGGTTGTGAATTCTAACAACATTAAACAACAAAGAAATTGTCCTAATCCTAAGAATTCTAAGGAGAGATCATTGCATTCTTTGGATGTAGTTAGAGCTTTGAAACATTATGTTGAAGCTACTAAGAATTTCCGAAAGACTTCTAGTCTTTTTGTTATATTTTCCAGTTCTAGGAAAGGTCAGAAGGCCTCTGCCATTTCTTTGGCATCTTGGTGGAAATCTTTGATTCATCATGCTTATGTCGAGTCGGGTAAAACTCCGCCTCAAAGGATTACAGCTCATTCTACTAGGTCAGTTTCTACTTCCTGGGCGTTTAGGAATGAAGCTTCGGTTGATTAGATTTGCAAAGCAGCAACTTGATCTTCTTTGCATATTTTTACTAAATTCTACCATTTTGATGTGTTTTCTTCTTCTGAAGCAGTTTTTGGTAGAAAAATACTTCAGGCAGCTGTTTCAGTTTGATTCTTCTGCTTATAATTTCAGTTTTTTTCATTATAAGATTTAAACTTTGTTTTGGGTGTGGATTATTTTCAGCGGAATTGGCTGTCTTTATTTCTTCTGTTAAGTGTGATCAGTCCACGGGTCATCATTACTTCTGGGATATTACTCCTCCCCAACAGGAAGTGCAAGAGGATTCACCCAGCAGAGCTGCATATAGCTCCTCCCCTCTACGTCACTCCCAGTCATTCTCTTGCACCCAACGACTAGATAGGATGTGTGAGAGGACTATGGTGATTTTATTTAGTTTTATTTCTTCAATCAAAAGTTTGTTATTTTTAATAGCACCGGAGTGTGTTATTCCTTCTCTGGTAGAATTTGAAGAAGAATCTACCAGAGTTTTTTTCTATGATTTTAGCCGGAGTAGTTAAGATCATATTGCTGTTTCTCGGCCATCTGAGGAGAGGTAAACTTCAGATCAGGGGACAGCGGGCAGATTAATCTGCAAAGAGGTATGTAGCAGCTTTTATTTTCTGACAATGGAATTGATGAGAAAATCCTGCCATACCAATATAATATCATGTATGTATATTTTACATTTGAGTATTCTGGGGAATGGTACTTCACTGGAATTACACTGTGTATATAAGACTTTAGCCTATTTGCAAGCAACAGGCTTTTTAATAACTCTTAATTTATGTTAAACGTTTTTGCTGGAATGTAAAATCGTTTTCATTTTCTGAGGTACTGGGTGAATAAAATGTTTGGGCACTATTTTTCCACTTGGCAGTTGCTTGATCTAATTCTGACAGTTTACTGATCTCTCTCACTGTTGTGTGTGAGGGGGAGGGGCCTTTTTTTGGCGCTTTTGCTACGCATCAAAAATTTCAGTCAGAAGCTCATTGTTTTTTCCTGCATGTTCCGGTTCATCTTACAGAACTCAGGGGTCTTCAAAGCTTGTTTGAGGGAAGTAATCTTCACAACAGAGCTGTGAGATTGTAGTTGACTGTGATAAAAAAAAAAAAAAAAAAAAAAAGTTTATTCTTTAACTTTTTTATGCCATCAGGGTTAGTTATTCTTTGCTAATGGGAACAAGCCTTTGCTAAAATTGTGTTTTGTTTTTACAAAGTTTGATGCTGTAACCTTTTCAGTTTATTGATTTCAACTGTCATTTATCTTTCTGTGCTTCTTAGGCACAGTACGTTTTTCATTGTATTTTACTTGAATAATATTTTCAAGTTGCAAGTTTAGTTGCTAGTGTGTTAAACATGTCTGATTCAGAGGATGAGACCTGTACTATTTGTGCTAACGCCAAAGTGGAGCCCAATAGAAATTTATGTACTAACTGTATTGATGCTACTTTAAATAAAAGTCAATCTGTACAAATTGAACAAATTTCACCAAACAACGAGGGGAGAGTTATGCCGACTAACTCGCCTCACGTGACAGTACCTGCATTTCCCGCTCGGGAGGTGCGCGATATTGTGGCGCCCAGTACATCTGGGCGGCCATTACAAATAACATTACAAGATATGGCTACTGTTATAACTGAGGTTTTGGCTAAATTACCAGAGCTAAGAGGCAAGCGTGATCACTCTGGGGTGAGAACAGAGTGCGCTGATAATGCTAGGGCCATGTCAGATACTGCGTCACAACTTGCAGAACATGAGGACGGAGAGCTTCATTCTGCGGCTGACGGTTCTGATCCAAACAGATTGGATTCAGATATTTCAAATTTTAAATTTAAGCTGGAAAACCTCCGTGTATTACTAGGGGAGGTGTTAGCGGCTCTGAATGATTGTAACACAGTTGCAATACCAGAGAAAATGTGTAGGTTGGATAAATATTTTGCTGTACCAACAAGTACTGACGTTTTTCCTATACCTAAGAGACTAACTGAAATTATTACTAAGGAGTGGGATAGACCCGGTGTGCCGTTCTCACCCCCTCCGATATTTAGAAAGATGTTTCCAATAGACACCACCACACGGGACTTATGGCAAACGGTCCCTAAGGTGGAGGGAGCAGTTTCTACTTTAGCTAAGCGTACCACTATCCCGGTGGAGGATAGCTGTGCCTTTTCAGATCCAATGGATAAAAAGTTAGAGGGTTACCTTAAGAAAATGTTTGTTCAACAAGGTTTTATATTGCAACCCCTTGCATGCATTGCGCCGGTCACGGCTGCAGCGGCATTCTGGATTGAGTCTCTGGAAGACAACCTTAGTTCAGCTACTCTGGACGACATTACGGACAGGCTTAGAATCCTTAAGCTAGCTAATTCATTCATTTCGGAAGCCGTAGTACATTTAACTAAACTTACGGCTAAGAATTCCGGATTCGCCATTCAGGCGCGCAGAGCACTGTGGCTAAAATCCTGGTCAGCTGATGTAACTTCTAAGTCCAAATTACTTAATATACCTTTCAAAGGGCAGACCTTATTTGGGCCCGGTTTGAAAGAAATTATCGCTGACATTACAGGAGGTAAGGGCCACGCCCTGCCTCAAGACAGAGCCAAACCTAAGGCTAGACAGTCTAATTTTCGTTCCTTTCGGAATTTCAAAGCAGGAGCAGCATCAACTTCCACTGCTCCAAAACAAGAAGGATCTGTTACTCGCTACAGACAAAGCTGGAGACCTAACCAGTCTTGGAACAAGGGCAAGCAGGCCAGGAAACCTGCTGCTGCCCCTAAAACAGCATGAATTGAGGGCCCCCGATCCGGGATCGGATCTAGTGGGGGGCAGACTTTCTCTCTTCGCCCAGGCTTGGGCAAGAGATGTCCAGGACCCCTGGGCGCTAGAGATAATATCTCAGGGATACCTTCTGGACTTCAAATACTCTCCTCCAAGAGAGAGATTTCATCTGTCAAGGTTGTCAACAAACCAAACAAAGAAAGAGGCGTTTCTACGCTGCGTACAAGAACTTTTGTTAATGGGAGTAATCCATCCAGTTCCACGGTCGGAACAGGGACAAGGGTTTTACTCAAATCTGTTTGTGGTTCCCAAAAAAGAGGGAACTTTCAGACCAATCATGGATTTAAAGATCCTAAACAAATTCCTAAGAGTTCCATCGTTCAAAATGGAGACTATTCGGACAATTTTACCCATGATCCAAAAGGGTCAGTACATGACCACAGTGGATTTAAAGGATGCTTACCTTCACATACCGATTCACAAAGATCATTACCGGTATCTAAGGTTTGCCTTCCTAGACAGGCATTACCAGTTTGTAGCTCTTCCATTCGGATTGGCTACGGCTCCAAGAATCTTCACAAAGGTTCTGGGTGCTCTTCTGGCGGTGCTAAGACCGCAGGGAATCTCGGTAGCTCCGTACCTAGACGACATTCTGATACAAGCTTCAAGCTTTCAAACTGCCAAGTCTCATACAGAGTTGGTACTGGCTTTTCTAAGGTCACATGGATGGAAGGTGAACGAAAAGAAAAGTTCACTCGTTCCACTCACAAGAGTTCCCTTCCTGGAGACTCTTATAGATTCTGTAGAAATGAAGATTTACCTGACAGAGGACAGGTTAACAAGACTTCAAAGTGCTTGCCGCACCCTTCATTCCATTCAACACCCGTCAGTGGCTCAATGCATGGAGGTAATCGGCTTAATGGTAGCGGCAATGGACATAGTTCCCTTTGCTCGCTTACACCTCAGACCACTGCAACTGTGCATGCTAAGTCAGTGGAATGGGGATTACTCAGATTTGTCCCCTTCTCTGAATCTGGATCAAGAGACCAGAAATTCTCTTCTATGGTGGCTTTCTCGGCCACATCTGTCCAGGGGGATGCCATTCAGCAGACCAGACTGGACAATTGTAACAACAGACGCCAGCCTTCTAGGTTGGGGTGCCGCCTGGAATTCTCTGAAAGCTCAGGGACAATGGAGTCAGGAGGAGAGTCTCCTGCCAATAAACATTCTGGAATTGAGAGCAGTTCTCAATGCCCTCCTGGCTTGGCCCCAGTTGACAACTCGGGGGTTCATCAGGTTTCAGTCGGACAACATCACGACGGTAGCTTACATCAACCATCAGGGAGGGACAAGAAGCTCCCTAGCAATGATGGAAGTATCAAAGATAATTCGCTGGGCAGAGTCTCACTCTTGCCACCTGTCAGCAATCCACATTCCGGGAGTGGAGAACTGGGAGGCGGATTTCTTAAGTCGTCAGACTTTTCATCCGGGGGAGTGGGAGCTTCATCCGGAGGTCTTTGCCCAAATACTTCAACGTTGGGGCAAACCAGAGATAGATCTCATGGCGTCTCGACAGAACGCCAAGCTTCCTCGTTACGGGTCCAGATCCAGGGATCCAGGAGCAGTCCTGATAGATGCCCTGACAGCACCTTGGGACTTCAGGATGGCTTACATGTTTCCACCCTTCCCGATGCTTCCTCGATTGATTGCCAGAATCAAACAGGAGAGAGCATCTGTGATTCTAATAGCACCTGCATGGCCACGCAGGACTTGGTATGCAGACCTGGTGGACATGTCATCCTGTCCACCTTGGTCTCTACCTCTGAAACAGGATCTCCTGATACAGGGTCCTTTCAAACATCAAAATCTAACTTCTCTGAAGCTGACTGCTTGGAAATTGAACGCTTGATTTTATCAAGACGTGGGTTTTCTGAGTCAGTTATTGATACCTTAATACAGGCTAGGAAGCCTGTTACCAGAAGGATTTACCATAAGATATGGCGTAAATACCTATATTGGTGTGAATCCAAAGGTTACTCTTGGAGTAAGGTTAGGATTCCTAGGATATTGTCTTTTCTACAAGAAGGTTTAGAAAAGGGTTTATCTGCTAGTTCATTAAAGGGACAGATCTCAGCTCTGTCCATTCTGTTACACAAACGTCTGTCAGAAGTTCCAGACGTTCAGGCTTTTTGTCAGGCTTTGGCCAGGATTAAGCCTGTGTTTAAAACTGTTGCTCCGCCATGGAGCTTAAACCTTGTTCTTAACGTTTTACAGGGCGTTCCGTTTGAACCCCTTCATTCCATTGATATAAAGTTGTTATCTTGGAAAGTTCTATTTTTAATGGCTATTTCCTCGGCTCGAAGAGTCTCTGAGTTATCAGCCTTACATTGCGATTCTCCTTATTTGATTTTTCATTCGGATAAGGTAGTTCTGCGTACTAAACCTGGGTTCTTACCTAAGGTAGTCACTAACAGGAATATCAATCAAGAGATTGTTGTTCCTTCTTTGTGTCCAAATCCTTCTTCGAAGAAGGAACGTCTACTGCACAATCTGGACGTAGTTCGTGCCCTAAAATTTTACTTACAGGCAACTAAGGAATTTCGACAAACGTCTTCTCTGTTTGTCGTTTACTCTGGTCAGAGGAGAGGTCAAAAGGCTTCTGCTACCTCTCTTTCCTTTTGGCTTCGTAGCATAATACGTTTAGCTTATGAGACTGCTGGACAGCAGCCTCCTGAAAGAATTACAGCTCATTCTACTAGAGCTGTGGCTTCCACTTGGGCCTTCAAGAATGAGGCCTCTGTTGAACAGATTTGCAAGGCTGCAACTTGGTCTTCGCTTCATACTTTTTCCAAATTTTACAAATTTGACACTTTTGCTTCCTCGGAGGCTATTTTTGGGAGAAAGGTTCTTCAGGCAGTGGTTCCTTCTGTATAAAGAGCCTGCCTATCCCTCCCGTCATCCGTGTACTTTTGCTTTGGTATTGGTATCCCAGAAGTAATGATGACCCGTGGACTGATCACACTTAACAGAAGAAAACATAATTTATGCTTACCTGATAAATTCCTTTCTTCTGTAGTGTGATCAGTCCATGGCCCGCCCTGTTTTTTTTTTTAAGGCAGGTAAATATTTTTTAAATTATACTCCAGTCACCACTACACCCTTGGCTTCTCCTTTCTCGTTGGTCCTTGGTCGAATGACTGGGAGTGACGTAGAGGGGAGGAGCTATATGCAGCTCTGCTGGGTGAATCCTCTTGCACTTCCTGTTGGGGAGGAGTAATATCCCAGAAGTAATGATGACCCGTGGACTGATCACACTACAGAAGAAAGGAATTTATCAGGTAAGCATAAATTATGTTTTTATCCCTCCCTTTCTAGTGACTCTTGCATGGAAGATCTTGGGTAGTCATTATCCCATACGTCACTAGCTCATGGACTCTTGCTAATTACATGAAAGAAAACATAATTTATGTAAGAACTTACCTGATAAATTCATTTCTTTCATATTAGCAAGAGTCCATGAGGCCCACCCTTTTTTTGTGGTGGTTATGATTTTTTTGTATAAAGCACAATTATTCCAATTCCTTATTTTTTATGCTTTCGCACTTTTGTCTTATCACCCCACTTCTTGGCTATTCGTTAAACTGATTTGTGGGTGTGGTGAGGGGTGTATTTATAGGCATTTGAGGTTTGGGAAACTTTGCCCCTCCTGGTAGGAATGTATATCCCATACGTCACTAGCTCATGGACTCTTGCTAATATGAAAGAAATGAATTTATCAGGTAAGTTCTTACATAAATTATGTTTTTCCAGTCATGTGACTGCTATTGAAAAGCATTGAGAAGCAGTGCATTAATTAAAATTGCCAGTAATTGGAGCTGTCCGCTTGTGTTGCAGCAAAGCCAAGCAAGCTGAAATTAATCAGTTTAACCAGACCTGAGCTATCGAGCAGATTTCAAAAGAACAAGATCTTCCTGTCTATAAATCAGTCCAGATTGGAATGCATAGAAAGAACTGTTTGCAGAAAAATGCACGTGAAGTCTGTGTTGTGTGATTATTTTATTAGGTTTATAATGCTGTTTAGCAAATGTTTTTGTTCATTTAACTTAGTTTAATTATATATTCTGTGTTGTGTGATTATTTTATTAGGTTTATAATGCTGTTTAGCATTTAAAGTCTTCATTTCAAAGCTTTAAAAATAATGTATTAGGTGTTACTTATGACAATTTTGAGAGGAGCCTGGAACCTAACTCCCTCACTTCCCATTGACTTACATTATAAACTGGTTTTCAATTTACAACGGTTTCGATTTACAACCATTCCTTCTGGAACCTAACCTCGGCGTAAACTGAGGGCTACCTGTATTTATATGAATGTGTAATGAGTCAGATGCCTGGGTATAAGCATGAAATGACATCTCCTCTCAGACTTTGTGGATTTCCTTTAAACCCAACTCCTAAAATGCATTGTGTTTGGGAAGAGCATTGCTATAACATCAGGCTACATAAGTGTGATAATAAAGGGACGGTCATCTTTACATAAGAAGGTATATAGTAAAGGCCGACTCATTTTGTCACCTTCAGATTCTATTTGCAGAAGTCACATTTATTTCATTGTCTCTTGCCAATAAGAAAGTGTTGAGACGACTTCCGGGGAGGAGCGTGAGAGAACACACGCGCGCTCTATGCTCTGCGCACTCAGCAGCAGAGAGTTTTTGCATCACCCCAGCTCCTGGTCCCCAATGGCAGCGACGATTGCGGAAGCCTTGGGGTGACAGAGTTCACGGAGCTCTACGGAAGTCAGCGCTAACCGCCAAGGTCAGGTGGTACTGACCGCATCCACTCACTTACACCTGTGAGCAGAGGAAAAGCTGGTGGAGGAACCCTTTCTGCTGACGCGGTGCAGCAATAGAGGAGGAAGGTGCCGGTCCCAGCCCAGGTCCTTACTAAAGAGTAAGCGAGACAAGTGCGGGAATTTCAGCAGGATCTGACTCAGTGTCGGCCCCACGGGAGGTTGGCGCGAACGAGAGGTGTCTCGTTTGGATCGACGTCCAAGTGAGGGTGACAGAACACATGAGCTGCATGCCCTGAGGCAGAAAAACCGCAAGTACAATTTCATTATAAAACAGCATAGAAGCCAGCACTTTATACTGTAAGCCTAATGCAAACTGAGAGTCATAAGGAGACATATAGGGACATATGATACACTAAGCCTATAACAGATATTGTGTCTCTGCATATGACTTAAGGATCAATCTTTGTTTGCACACAAGTAATGGCATACTCGAAGAGCCGGTGTTTAACCGTTGGGTGAGGAGGCCTATATGCAGCAAGGCAACTTTAATAGTCAGCTGCTTGGATAAAGTTATCTTTGCCTCTGGGAATACTCTGTTATGACTTATCAAATCTCAGAAGGTTTGATTATATATCTCTTAAAAGTTAGGATATAACTAACCTATATTTGTGCACACGTTGAGGGCCTTCTGAGAATGCAGCTGGGAGGCCTATAGAAGCTAAAGGAAGCCAAACAACAGTTTCTCATAACATTTTTTGAAGGCTTGTTATTTCGCCTGTCCGGCTGTTGGTACACCCTAGGCAGCAAAGATAAAGGCGTGCAGGTTTAAAATCTACCTGGTGGACATAAAGGTTTTAACTCTATCTGTGGATTAAATAAAGGGTCAAAGGACTATATTGCCAAAAATACTATGAGAGACTGTTTATATATATCCATTTATATCTGGATTATTGCAGATCTGCCTCCTGGTCTCTAGCAAGAGGCAATAAGACACTTTGAGAAAGAGAGCATCGTTTTGCAGTGACAAAGTGTAGATTGGCACAGTCTGAATACAGATTATCTTCCTATATTGTATGCAAGGAGGCAGAGGACTTTGGCCCAGTTGATCTGCTGCTACATATTTCTTTTTGTTTGCATGTATATCTTTGCTTTGTGTTTCTGCCATTTATTTTATATATATGTGGCTGTCTGCAATAACTGTCATACCTAATTTTAGAGCTATTCATTTTCGAAAGAGCAATATATCAATTTGACGATATAAGCATAAATACTATTAGCATAAGAAGTTATGGGGGTGTGAAAACATATAATTCCCTTAAAAAGTAAAGCACTTTTATTTTTTACACACACACACAAGATTGTTTGAAACTGTTTAGGCTTCGTGGGAAGGAGCCGTTTTCAATTCACACTGTGAATAGAGGTCACATAACCTCCAATTTTTTCTTTTTTGTTTTTCTTTCTCCTCTCTCTCTTTTCTTTTTTTTTCTCTTCTTCTTCTCTTTCTTTCACACTTTTCACTTTTACTTATATATTGTGCACATACATGCCTATAGGTATATAGGCATATACAAGATTCACCACTTGTGACAATTTCGTTTTTATACACGACACTTCATGGAAAGATATATGACTAATATGAAACAAAGATCCCCAATTATGCCCGTCAGGAGAGATAAGAAAGGCAATAAGCCATTAAACGAGGCAGTAGCAGATAGCCTGCTGGAGACATCCATGGTGGCCACCGCCGGCACAGACATACAGATTACGAATAATCAGTTAGCAGAGCTGATTGTACCACAACTTGAGTCATTGAAAAAAGATTTGGCTGGGTTGACGGTGGAGATCAGGCAGTTCTCCAGTAGACTGACAGAGGCAGAGACTCGAATATCAGAGTTAGAAGACTTATATACTATACAGGAAACAAATAACCATAAACTCACAGACACCATTAAAACTTTGCAAAACAAAGTTGACGATCTTGAGGATAGATCGCGCCGAAACAATGTGAGGGTGGTGGGCTTGCCAGAAAACAGTGAATTTTCAGACCTGATACAATTTGCTTCCACTAGGTTACCCACGCTATTGGGCCTGGAATTACAGGGAGATAAATTGGCGGTAGAAAGAGCACACAGGGTCGGTCCAAGTAGGTCAGATGCAGATAATAAAAAACGCCCTAGAATGATAGTTATCAGATACCTGTGTTTTCAAGATAAAATCAGGGTTATGCAGCAATACCGAAAGATTAAATCATTTAGTATTGAAGGTACACAAGTTCTATTATTCCAAGACTTTTCTACCGATACGACAGCTAGAAGAAGAGAAATGTCACCATATTGCTCAGCCCTTATTAAGGCAGGTATAAAGGCTAGCCTCAGGTATCCAGCAAGGTTAATTATAGAAGAGAAAGAAGGGCAAAATCTGTTAAACACCCCAGAAGAAGCTAGGACATACTGTAAAACAAAGAATATCAAGGTGTAACTAGGCAAATACACCAGCACATTTAAGATCAAGATAGCAAAAGAGATATACAATGAATGGCAGTGAAGGGAAATTACCAGCTTGCACAGATATAGTAAGCTTGGGTAGTGAATGGATGCAGGTTTTATTTGTTATATGTTGTGGTTTTTCCCTTTTTCCCCGTTCCTTCTTTATCCCTCCCCGCCCTCCCCTTTTTTTTTTTTTTTTTTTTTTTTTTTTTTTTCTCTCTTCCCCGCCCGCCCCCGGGTACCCCTCTAGAGGCGGGCTGGCTTAGAAGTAAGACGAATTTAATTCTTAGATGTGTAGAAGTTTAAACTTCATTTCCTGGAATGTTGGAGGTGTGTCATCTCCAGCAAAGCGCAAAGGCATTTTAAAATCAATCAAGAAAATAGATCCAGACATAATATTATTACAGGAACTACACCTAAAGGAAGATGAGATAGTAAAACTTAGAGCGAATTGGGTGAATGAAATAATAGCAACACCATGCACACATAGAAAGCGGGGGGTCGCAATTATATTCAGTAAAAAAATTACATATAAAGTAATAAGTAAAGAAATTGATACAGCCGGCAGATTTTTGATTGTTCAAATCGAAGCAGCACACAAAATATGGACAATCTGCAATGTTTATGGGCCGAACAAATTCGATAGGGAATTCTGGGGTAATATCAAGCAAAAATTAATCCCTTATTTAGGGCAGAATATAATATTATCAGGGGACTTCAACATGGTGCTACATCCTGAAATAGATAGGTTTCGACAAAAGAGTGCTTCAAAATATAGGAAGGAGGCTAAATTTTTTAGAGAATTTTGTGCATCACTAAAGTTAAAAGATATCTGGAGAACACAACATCCAGATATGAGAGAATATTCCTGTGAATCGAAATCACATAGGAACTTCTCTAGAATCGATCTTTTTTTAATAGAGGAGCACCTATTGAAGATAGATATCATATCCCAGATGTATGACTTCACATTATCAGACCATGCAATTATTAGTATCAATTTTAAACTGAATGTGCAGGAAGGGCCGCATGTGAATACATTTAGCTTCCCAGGATATATGATAAATAATAGCCATTTCTGCAACTGGTTAAAAGGGAGATGGAGAGAATATCAAAATTTGAATAATACATACAGTCATAAGATAGAAATATTCTGGGAAGCAGGGAAAGCGGTTTTAAGAGGAGACATTAAGAAATATATGGTAAATCTTAAGAGGAAACAGCTAGCCAGAGAGATTCAACTATCTAACCAGCTGCGAAATACATATAGAAACTATATAAATAACCCCTGCAATAATACATGGAAGAAGTATACACAGGCTAAAGCAGAGCGGGAGGCCTTTTTAAATAATAAATGGGCACTGGAAGATATTAAATCGAGAAGCTATTTTCAGGGGTTCCAAGGAATTTCGGCTAAACATTTGGTTAAAATCAGGAAATTTAGGAAGAGTAGGAATATGATCTCTCTAATAAAATACAAAAAGGAGACTTATACAAAAGCCTCAGAAATTAGAGAAGCATTTTTTAAGTATTACCAGACTATATATTCCCAGGGAATAATAGACAACATAGCTAAACAGAATTTTTGGAAGAAAGTTAAATTACCGAAAATTACGAAAGACGCATTAGATAAACTAAACCTAGAAATAACTATAGCAGATATAATTACGGCCATAGAGAAGACTAAAGCAGGGAAAGCCCCAGGCCCGGATGGACTCTCTGCAGAGTATTATAAAATAATGAAATTGGAAATGGCAGAAACGTTAAGTAGTTTGTTCAATAAGTACTATATACAGAATAATAAACACTCATTATATTTTACAGATTCAATAGTTTCATTAATTTACAAGAAAGGGAAACCTCCAGAGGATATGGGTTCATATAGACCCATATCCCTGCTTAATCAAGACTATAAATTATTCATGTCCATCATAGCTAATAGATTGAAGTTGGTTATCGGAGATTTAATCAGCCCGGATCAGACAGGTTTTATGCCGCTTAGGAACCCAGCAAAAAATATGCGTAGAGTCCTTACTTTACTTGATTACTATTATAATAAAATCTACAGTAGAGGCTCTCAGTCCCTGCCAGACATGGCCTTGATAACGATAGACGCAGAAAAGGCGTTTGATTCCATTATATGGGACCATATGCTTACTTCTCTTTCCCAATTTGGGTTCCAGGGTAATTTTGTTGATACAATCAAACTAATATATAAGGAACCCAGGTCACAACTTCTAGTTAACGGTGAATTATCGCCATATATAACTCTGCAGAGAGGAACCCGGCAGGGGTGCCCATTATCCCCCTTACTTTTTAAC
The DNA here is from genome assembly GCF_027579735.1 of Bombina bombina. Lineage (NCBI taxonomy): Eukaryota > Metazoa > Chordata > Amphibia > Anura > Bombinatoridae > Bombina > Bombina bombina. The sequence continues at coordinate 1,235,297,747 of NC_069501.1, read as the reverse complement.
CTCGCGCTCGAACCATTGGCTGTACTTCTTAGGCAAGAAATGGAGGGTATTCAGTTGGGCAAGCAGAATATAGTTATAACGTTATATGCTGATGATATTATGCTTTTTATTAAAGACTCCAGTATAAATATTCCAAAAAGTATGGAGATAATTATGCATTTTAGTAAGTTCACTGGATACAAGATCAATGCTCAGAAATCTGAGATCTTATGGATTAACAGGAATAAACATAGCTATACGCTTCACCCTTTCAGGGAGGTAGATAGAATAAATTATCTCGGGGTGTTCATAGGCAGAGATCCAGGGGAATGGTATGGCTTAAATTATACTAAAATGTTTGCGAATCTAGAGGTTGAATTCCAAAAGTGGAACATACTTTTTCTCTCTCTTTCAGGAAAAATTATGTTGATTAAAACAATCTTGTTTCCGCGGATCTTATTCCTGTTACAAAATTTACCTCTGGTTATTCATAAAAAGGATATAGTTTTATATAATCGAGCATGCACATCATTCATCTGGGGCAATAAGAAACCTCGCCTGTCAATTGAGAAATTGTCTATTCCTAAAAAATTTGGTGGCATGGCCCTACCAAATTTAAGATACTATAATTGGGTTACGTTGGCCAAATATGGTGCGGACTGGCTAACGGAAGCACAGTATGTCACATATTTTGACATGGAGTCTGATTTAATTGCACCCTTTAGCTTGAAAGCAGCTCTGCACCATGTATACGCCAAACTACCCTCTAATATTAAACAATTAATTACATTTTCAAATATTGTATTAGCTTGGCAGAAATACTGCAAGATGATGGGAATAGACTTCCAGAAATCCCGGTTTCTACCCATTATGGGGACCCCCGCATTTTCTCCAGGTATATATAATGGGGTATTTAAAGAATGGCATACTAAAGGTATTACATATTTCTCGCAGCTTCTTAGGTTGGACAGTAATATAATTCAATTGTATAGCGTGATATCAGATAAATATAATCTTCCTTCAAATAATTTCTTTGCTTATCTCCAGGCCAGAAGTTTCATAACATCATTAATGGGTTCAGGCATACCAGATTGGAGCTTACATGAGATAGAGCCAGGCCTCAAACTATATAAAGCCGGTGTTAGATCAATCACTTTTTGGTATGAGGCCTTATATTCTAAACTGGGGGATAGACATTTATCTCGAATTAAAGAGACCTTCCAAAGATATTTCACTAATATACAAGAATCTGATATAAAGAAGAGTCTAAGTCTATGTGAGGCAACTACAACTAAGACGGGTTGGAGGGAAGCTCATATGAAACTATTAAATAATTTTTATTTAACACCAGAAAGGATGAATAAATGGGTGCGTGATGAATCAAGGTATAGGTGTTTCAAATGCTGTGCTGATAAGGCAGATATGTTGCACTGTCTCTGGTCATGCCCCAAGATTAGACAATTCTGGGGGAAAGCCAATTTTTGGTTGAATAGACATTTGCAGCAAGCCTGCGAATTTACCCCCAGAGAGATCTTTTTTTTGTGCCATGATCAGACATGTTATGGGGACCAGCAGTTGATTAATACCGTTATCCTAGCGGCCCGCATGTTAGTCTTCAAGAAATGGAAGTCAATAAGTGCCCCGAGTATAGCTGAACTCACAAGTGCAATTAGACTACAAATGAGGATAGAATTATACGACAAAAAGTTAGTATCAGAGAAATATCTCAAGAGATATTTCGGGAAATGGCTAAAGTTAATTCAAAAGTGGCCATTGGCATCTCAGAAACAATTTATCACCCCTCTGACAAATTCTGTAGCGTTTCTTTCACTAGTCGCGGGGGAGATCCTCCCGCGGCAGTGGATGGAAGATCAAAATAGATGAGTGTGAATGGTCAGCGGGGCTGGGAGGGGGCCCCGGGGGAATGGCAGGGGTTAAGATAACAATTGTTTTTCTTTTCTTCTTTTTTTTTTTTTTTTTTTTTTTTTTTTTTTTTTCCCTTCTTCTTTCTCTCCTCTTTTGTTTATTTGTTTGTTCGTTTCGATTTATCCCTATTTTGTTATTTGATTTTCCTTTTTCTCAGAAATGATATAAAATGTGAAGTACTAGAAGACAGAGTATGAAAGTTGAAAAAATTGTCTTCAGATAAATGATTATCTTTATTTCCTTTTGTTCTCTTGGCATATTTAATTTCATAAAAGATGTTTTCACAAATGTTACATATATATTCAGATACAACGATGAATGTTATGTCTTTTTATGTACGAAATGATGTACTTCACCAATAAAATATTTAAAAAAAAAAAAAAAAAAAAAAGAAAGTGTTGAGACGCATTACGTAAAACTGCAAGAGAGATCCCAACCTTGAAACCTTCTAAGATAGATGAAAGGACACGTGAAGAGCAAGCTGTGCTATTTTCAGACTTGGATATGATACGGACGACCGGCGTCCTCATTAAAGGTGATCAATTAATACTTTTTCATTCAATATCTTTAAATTGAGTAGAAGATACCACAAGACCTGTAAACCCGAATACAAGGAAACCTTCATACATGAAGCATCAGTTGTTTTTCACAGCAAACTTGTGACTCAAATGGAAGACCAGCGCACGTGCAGGAAGCAATGCCGAGAAATAAGAGCAAATAATCCCAAGAAAAAGAAGAAAAAAAACACATCTTAAGCTGCAGATTTTTTTTCCTTACTATTACATGACCACTTTGCAGTTGTGTAGCTGTAGTTTGAAGGGACATGAAACCCAAATTTATAGAGCATACCATTCTAAACGTCTTTCAGATTTACTTCTATTATAAATTCTTCTTCGTTCTCTTGGCATCTTTTGTTGATAAGTAGGGACTTAAGCTCAGGACTATGCACGTATCCCTTTAAAAGGACACTCAATGCAGTAGAATTGCATAATTAACATGTGAAAATAATAAAAAAGACAATGGTTTAACACCTACTCTAAATTTCAAATAAGCAGTAGATTTTTATTCTGACAAATTATTTTTTTTACGCATATTCAATAACAATGTCAACAGATTTCAAAGACAAATATTTATGTATTTGTGTGTACCTTTTTGTAAGCAAACAGTCTATAGAGTTCTCTCAAAATAACGTACCTTTTAAATAGCTTTGCAAAATGTTTAACCGCATTACAATATAATTAAGACAATTGTATCTTTCATCAAATGCTAGTGCCGTTGTCTCCAGAACACTAAAGTGGATTTTTTGCAATTGAGATCAATTGGTCTGATTTCATGAAATTCTCCTCCTTATGGGGATATTATATTTTCTTAGACACAGCTACAGCCCAAACATCTGCCAAATATATGGATATAAGGGTCTTTTTTGACAATTAATTCTTGTCATTATTTATAAAGGTAAAGATATATATATATATATATATATATATATATATATATATATATATAACTTAGGCATGACTAAGGGCTACGTAGGCCCGAAACGTAGCTGTTTGCCTCTTTTGTCACTTCCATGAAGAAACGGTGCTGTGGCTATTTTGTGGTTTTGGAAATTTTATGTAAGGAGTTGCAGGAGTGCAACCACCTAAGCCATATTATAACAGGTAATATTTAGTTACTGAGCACAATATTTTAATCAGTAAACAATAAGTATGGGAACCTTTTAGGTGCTTATGTAAAATATGAATTAATAATGTAACCTATATATCCTTATTTCTAGGTAATGCAGAACTAGATCATTTAGAGATTTCCAAACTTACAGTTTATTGTGGTACCTAGAACTTAATTCATCAAGTGCACTTAGGGAAGATGCTTACTTAGACACGTTGTACAGTTTTTGTTATTTTATGTGTAAACTGCACTAGATATCGGTAAACTTATCATTTCTGACTTTTTTCCTCCCTCTGCTTTATTCTTTTGGAGCTCTGCAAGTTGATTTTTTTGTTTTCTATTATTTCTGTATAATGACCAGTCTCACTAAAGGAACAAATATATATTTTCTTTTTTAAAAATGATAAATTGGGCAATTTGATGTGAATTTTTGGAATAGGAGGTTCCCTTTCCCAATTGTTCTTTCTTGGTTCTATTTACCCAAAAAGGTTCTGTAATAGCTGTGTAACCACGCTGCACTGTACTGCATTAATCAGTTCTGTAATAGCTGTGTAACCACGCTGCACTATACTGCCTTAATCAGTTCTGCAATAGCTGTGTAACCACGCTGCACTGTACTGCATTAATCTGTTCTGTAATAGCTGTGTAACCACGCTGCACTGTACTGCATTAATCAGTTCTGTAATAGCGGTGTACCCACGCTGCACTATACTGTCTTAATCAGTTCTGCAATAGCTGTGTACCCACGCTGCACTATCCTGCCTTAATCAGTTCTGCAATAGCTGTGTAACCACGCTGCACTACACTGTGTGCAGAATTATTAGGCAAATGAGTATTTTGACCACATCATCCTCTTTATGCATGTTGTCTTACTCCAAGCTGTATAGGCTCGAAAGCCTACTACCAATTAAGCATATTAGGTGATGTGCATCTCTGTAATGAGAAGGGGTGTGGTCTAATGACATCAACACCCTATATCAGGTGTGCATAATTATTAGGCAACTTCCTTTCCTTTGGCAAAATGGGTCAAAAGAAGGACTTGACAGGCTCAGAAAAGTCAAAAATAGTGAGATATCTTGCAGAGGGATGCAGCACTCTTAAAATTGCAAAGCTTCTGAAGCGTGATCATCGAACAATCAAGCATTTCATTCAAAATAGTCAACAGGGTCGCAAGAAGCGTGTGGAAAAACCAAGGCACAAAATAACTGCCCATGAACTGAGAAAAGTCAAGCGTGCAGCTGCCAAGATGCCACTTGCCACCAGTTTGGCCATATTTCAGAGCTGCAACATCACTGGAGTGCCCAAAAGCACAAGGTGTGCAATACTCGGAGACATGGCCAAGGTAAGAAAGGCTGAAAGACGACCACCACTGAACAAGACACACAAGCTGAAACGTCAAGACTGATTTTTCTAAGGTTTTATGGACTGATGAAATGAGTGAGTCTTGATGGGCCAGATGGATGGGCCCGTGGCTGGATTGGTAAGGGGCAGAGAGCTCCAGTCCGACTCCCGCCAGCAAGGTGGAGGTGGAGTACTGGTTTGGGCTGGTATCATCAAAGATGAGCTTGTGGGGCCTTTTCGGGTTGAGGATGGAGTCAAGCTCAACTCCCAGTCCTACTGCCAGTTTCTGGAAGACACCTTCTTCAAGCAGTGGTACAGGAAGAAGCCTGCATCCTTCAAGAAAAACATGATTTTTATGCAGGACAATGCTCCATCACACGTGTCCAAGTACTCCACAGCGTGGCTGGCAAGAAAGGGTATAAAAGAAGAAAATCTAATGACATGGCCTCCTTGTTCACCTGATCTGAACCCCATTGAGAACCTGTGGTCCATCATCAAATGTGAGATTTACAAGGAGGGAAAACAGTACACCTCTCTGAACAGTGTCTGGGAGGCTGTGGTTGCTGCTGCACGCAATGTTGATGGTGAACAGATCAAAACACTGACAGAATCCATGGATGGCAGGCTTTTGAGTGTCCTTGCAAAGAAAGGTGGCTATATTGCTCACTGATTTGTTTTTGTTTTGTTTTTGAATGTCAGAAATGTATATTTGTGAATGTTGAGCTGTTATATTGGTTTCACTGGTAAAAATAAATAATTGAAATGGGTATATATTTGTTTTTTTGTTAAGTTGCCTAATAATTATGCACAGTAATAGTCACCTGCACACACAGATATCCCCCTAAAATAGCTATAACTAAAAACAAACTAAAAACTACTTCCAAAACTATTCAGCTTTGATATTAATGAGTTTTTTGGGTTCATTGAGAACATGGTTGTTGTTCAATAATAAAATTAATCCTCAAAAATACAACTTGCCTAATAATTCTGCACTCCCTGTATACTGCCTTAATCAGTTCTGCAATAGCTGTGTACCCACGCTGCACTATCCTGCCTTAATCAGTTCTGCAATAGCTGTGTAACCACGCTGCACTATCCTGCCTTAATCAGTTCTGCAATAGCTGTGTAACCACGCTGCACTATTTTGCCTTAATCAGTTCTGTAATAGCGGTGTACCCACGCTGCACTATACTGTCTTAATCAGTTCTGCAATAGCTGTGTACCCACGCTGCACTATCCTGCCTTAATCAGTTCTGTAATAGCTGTGTAACCACGCTGCACTATACTGCCTTAATCAGTTCTGCAATAGCTGTGTACCCACGCTGCACTATACTGCCTTAATCAGTTCTGTAATAGCTGTGTACCCACGCTGCACTATCCTGCCTTAATCAGTTCTGTAATAGCTGTGTAACCACGCTGCACTATCCTGCCTTAATCAGTTCTGCAATAGCTGTGTAACCACGCTGCACTATACTGCCTTAATCAGTTCTGTAATAGCGGTGTACCCACGCTGCACTATCCTGCCTTAATCAGTTCTGCAATAGCTGTGTACCCACGCTGCACTATCCTGCCTTAATCAGTTCTGTAATAGCGGTGTACCCACGCTGCACTATCCTGCCTTAATCAGTTCTGCAATAGCTGTGTACCCACGCTGCACTATCTTGCCTTAATCAGTTTTGCAACCTGCACACACAGATATCCCCCTAAAATAGCTATAACTAAAAACAAACTAAAAACTACTTCCAAAACTATTCAGCTTTGATATTAATGAGTTTTTTGGGTTCATTGAGAACATGGTTGTTGTTCAATAATAAAATTAATCCTCAAAAATACAATTTGCCTAATAATTCTGCACTCCCTGTATACTGCCTTAATCAGTTCTGCAATAGCTGTGTACCCACGCTGCACTATTTTGCCTTAATCAGTTCTGCAATAGCGGTGTAACCACGCTGCACTATCCTGCCTTAATCAGTTCTGCAATAGCTGTGTAACCACGCTGCACTATCCTGCCTTAATCAGTTCTGCAATAGCTGTGTAACCACGCTGCACTATTTTGCCTTAATCAGTTCTGTAATAGCGGTGTACCCACGCTGCACTATACTGTCTTAATCAGTTCTGCAATAGCTGTGTACCCACGCTGCACTATCCTGCCTTAATCAGTTCTGTAATAGCTGTGTAACCACGCTGCACTATACTGCCTTAATCAGTTCTGCAATAGCTGTGTACCCACGCTGCACTATACTGCCTTAATCAGTTCTGTAATAGCTGTGTACCCACGCTGCACTATACTGCCTTAATCAGTTCTGCAATAGCTGTGTAACCACGCTGCACTATACTGCCTTAATCAGTTCTGTAATAGCGGTGTACCCACGCTGCACTATACTGCCTTAATCAGTTTTGCAATAGCTGTGTACCCACGCTGCACTATCCTGCCTTAATCAGTTCTGTAATAGCGGTGTACCCACGCTGCACTATCCTGCCTTAATCAGTTCTGTAATAGCTGTGTAACCACGCTGCACTATCCTGCCTTAATCAGTTCTGCAATAGCTGTGTAACCACGCTGCACTATCCTGCCTTAATCAGTTCTGCAATAGCTGTGTAACCACGCTGCACTATTTTGCCTTAATCAGTTCTGTAATAGCGGTGTACCCACGCTGCACTATACTGTCTTAATCAGTTCTGCAATAGCTGTGTACCCACGCTGCACTATCCTGCCTTAATCAGTTCTGTAATAGCTGTGTAACCACGCTGCACTATACTGCCTTAATCAGTTCTGCAATAGCTGTGTACCCACGCTGCACTATACTGCCTTAATCAGTTCTGTAATAGCTGTGTACCCACGCTGCACTATACTGCCTTAATCAGTTCTGTAATAGCTGTGTAACCACGCTGCACTATCCTGCCTTAATCAGTTCTGCAATAGCTGTGTAACCACGCTGCACTATACTGCCTTAATCAGTTCTGTAATAGCGGTGTACCCACGCTGCACTATACTGCCTTAATCAGTTTTGCAATAGCTGTGTACCCACGCTGCACTATCCTGCCTTAATCAGTTCTGTAATAGCGGTGTACCCACGCTGCACTATCCTGCCTTAATCAGTTCTGTAATAGCTGTGTAACCACGCTGCACTATCCTGCCTTAATCAGTTCTGCAATAGCTGTGTAACCACGCTGCACTATACTGCCTTAATCAGTTCTGTAATAGCGGTGTACCCACGCTGCACTATACTGCCTTAATCAGTTTTGCAATAGCTGTGTACCCACGCTGCATAATCCTGCCTTAATCAGTTCTGCAATAGCTGTGTAACCACGCTGCACTATCCTGCCTTAATCAGTTCTGTAATAGCGGTGTACCCACGCTGCACTATCCTGCCTTAATCAGTTCTGCAATAGCTGTGTACCCACGCTGCACTATCCTGCCTTAATCAGTTCTGTAATAGCTGTGTAACCACACTGCACTATACTGCCTTAATCAGTTCTGTAATAGCTGTGTACCCACGCTGCACTATCTTGCCTTAATCAGTTCTGTAATAGCTGTGTAACCACGCTGCACTATACTGCCTTAATCAGTTCTGCAATAGCTGTGTACCCACGCTGCACTATCCTGCCTTAATCAGTTCTGTAATAGTTGTGTAACCATGCTGCACTATCCTGCCTTAATCAGTTCTGCAATAGCTGTGTAACCACGCTGCACTATCCTGCCTTAATCAGTTCTGTAATAGCTGTGTAACCACGCTGCACTATCTTGCCTTAATCAGTTCTGTAATAGCTGTGTAACCACGCTGCACTATTTTGCCTTAATCAGTTCTGTAATAGCTGTGTAACCACGCTGCACTATCTTGCCTTAATCAGTTCTGTAATAGCTGTGTAACCACGCTGCACTATACTGCCTTAATCAGTTCTGCAATAACTGTGTAACCACGCTGCACTGTACTGCCTTAATCGCTGTGTAACCACGCTGCACTATCCTGCCTTAATCAGTTCTGCAATAGCTGTGTAACCACGCTGCACTATACTGCCTTAATCAGTTCTGCAATAGCTGTGTACCCACGCTGCACTATCTTGCCTTAATCAGTTCTGTAATAGCTGTGTAACCACGCTGCACTATACTGCCTTAATCAGTTCTGCAATAGCTGTGTACCCACGCTGCACTATCCTGCCTTAATCAGTTCTGTAATAGTTGTGTAATCACGCTGCACTATCCTGCCTTAATCAGTTCTGTAATAGCTGTGTAACCACGCTGCACTATCCTGCCTTAATCAGTTCTGTAATAGCTGTGTAACCACGCTGCACTATCTTGCCTTAATCAGTTCTGTAATAGCTGTGTAACCACGCTGCACTATTTTGCCTTAATCAGTTCTGTAATAGCTGTGTAACCACGCTGCACTATCTTGCCTTAATCAGTTCTGTAATAGCTGTGTAACCACGCTGCACTATACTGCCTTAATCAGTATTGCAATAGCTGTGTAACCACGCTGCACTATACTGCCTTAATCAGTTCTGCAATAGCTGTGTAACCACGCTGCACTATACTGCCTTAATCAGTTCTGCAATAGCTGTGTAACCACGCTGCACTGTACTGCCTTAATAGCTGTGTAACCACGCTGCACTATCCTGCCTTAATCAGTTCTGCAATAGCTGTGTAACCACGCTGCACTATACTGGCTTAATCAGTTCTGCAATAGCTGTGTAACCATGCTGCACTGTACTGCCTTAATAGCTGTGTAACCACGCTGCACTATACTGCCTTAATCAGTTCTGCAATAGCTGTGTAACCATGCTGCACTATACTGTCTTAATCAGTTCTGCAATAGCTGTATAACCACGCTGCACTGTGCTGCCTTAATAGCTGTGTAACCATGCTGCACTATACTGCCTTAATCAGTTCTGCAATAGCTGTGTAACCACGCTGCACTGTACTGCCTTAATAGCTGTGTAACAATGCTGCACTGTACTGCCTTAATAGCTGTGTAACCACGCTGCACTATACTGCCTTAATCAGTTCTGCAATAGCTGTTTAACCATGCTGCACTATACTGCCTTAATCAGTTCTGCAATAGCTGTGTAACCACGCTGCACTGTACTGCCTTAATAGCTGTGTAACCACGCTGCAATATCCTGCCTTAATCAGTTCTGCAATAGCTGTGTAACCACGCTGCACTATACTGCCTTAATCAGTTCTGCAATAGCTGTGTAACCACGCTGCACTATACTGCCTTAATCAGTTCTGCAATAGCTGTGTAACCACGCTGCACTGTACTGCCTTAATAGCTGTGTAACCACGCTGCACTGTACTGCCTTAATAGCTGTGTAACCATGCTGCACTGTACTGCCTTAATCTATTCTGTAATACAGAGCTTTCTAAACTTTTCATGTTGGTGACACACTTTTTAGACCTACATCATATTGTGACCCAGTAATTCAGTTGTTCTAGCAAACAGGAGGTTAAACAAACTTGTTTTAAGAGATACGGACACAAGCATAAAATATATAATAACGAAATGTATTTACAAGTAACAGTAAGTATGTGCAAGAATTAAAAAACAGGTTAATAACACCAATAGCTACTTACTATTTTAAAGGGATGTATGAGGTTGATGGGATGAACACAGTTTCTGAATATTTGGTGGAATATTCGCCAAAAACGCTTGCATTTCATCATCAAGCATTTTTAAGCTTCCACTTCCTATCCATATATCAAGAGCAGGAGCAGCAATGTACTACTGGGAGCTAGCTGCAAAAAAAAAAAACACTGACTTCAGCTCTGCGTTTAAGCTGCTGCCCTCAGAGCTCTGCGAGTCCGACTGACTACTGCTGGCGCTGCAAACACACTGCTGCCCCACTCACTGACTACACATGCAGTCACGAGCCAATTGAGGAGACTACATGTGCAGTCAGGAGCCAATGTGCCGCCAAAGCCACCAATGGTAATAGTTTCAGTTCCCGCTAAGCTGCGCCAATAGGTTAAGATGATCTGTGACCAACTAGGTATCAATCTCGTGTCAACTACGTGATATGCGTAGCAGGCAGGCGGAAAGTAGGAAACCAAAAAAAAATGTAAACAGAATTTTAAATTAAAAAAAATTTGTGCTGAAGCAGGGACACACCTACACACTGCCGCCGACACACTGTGTCACGACACACAGTTTGGAAAGCACTGCTGTAATAGCTGTGTAACCACGTTGCACTGTACTGCATTAATCGGTTCTGTAATAGCTGTGTAACCACGCTGCACTGTACTGCATTAATCGGTTCTGTAATAGCTGTGTAAACACGCTGCACTGTACTGCATTAATCGGTTCTGTAATAGCTGTGTAACCACGCTGCACTGTACTACATTAATCAGTTCTGTAATAGCTGTCTAACCAAGCTGCACTGTACTGCATTAATCAGTTCTGTAATATCTGTGTAACCACGCTGCACTGTACTGCATTAATCGGTTCTGTAATAGCTGTGTAAACACGCTGCACTGTACTGCATTAATCAGTTCTGTAATAGCTGTGTAACCACGCTGCACTGTACTGCATTAATCAGTTCTGTAATAACAATCGCCTAGATTTAGAGTTCTGCAGTAGCCGTCAAAAGCAGCGTTAAGGGGTCCTAACGCTGCTTTTGGCCGCCCGCTGGTATTTAGAGTCTAACGCTCACTTTCCAGCCGCAACTTTTCCATACCGCAGATCCCCTTAGGCCAATTGCGTATACTATCTTTTCAATGGGATCTTCCTAACGCCGGTATTTAGAGTCTTGGCTGAAGTGAGCATTAGACCCTCTACCGCCAAGACTCCAGCCGCAGAAAAGTCAGTAGTTAAGAGCTTTATGGGCTAACCCCGGTTTATAAAGCTCTTAACTACTGTGCTCTAAAGTACACTAACACCCATAAACTACCTATGTACCCCTAAACCGAGGTCCCGCCACTATAATAAATATTTTTAACCCCTAATCTGCCGACCGCACACCACCACCACCTACATTATCCCTATGAACCCCTGAACTGCTGCCCCTAACATCGCCGACACCTACATAATATTTATTAACCCCTAATCTGCCCCCCCCCCCCCACGTCGCCGCTACCTAACTACACTTATTAACCCCTAATCTGCCGACTGGACCTCGCCGCTACAATAATAAATGTATTAACCCCTAAAGCTAAGTCTAACCCTAAGACCCCCCCCTAAGTTTAATATAATTTTAATCTAACGAAATAAATTAGATATTATTAAGTATTCCTATTTAAAACTAAATACTTACATGTTTAAACTAGGTACAATAGCTATTAAATAGTTATTTACTACTTAATAGTTACCTAGTTAAAATAATTACAAAATTACCTGTAAAATAAATCCTAACCTAAGTTACAATTAAAGCTAACAATACACTATCAATAAATAAATTAAATCAATTAACTACAATTACCTACAATTAAATAAACTAAACTAAATTACAAAAAAAAAAAACACTAAATTACAAAAAAAATTACAAGAATTTTAAGCTAATTACACCTACTCTAAGCCCCCTTATAAAATAACAAAGCCCCCCAAAATAAAAAAAATTCCCTAATCTAAATTTAAAAAGTTAACGGCTCTATTACCTTACCAGCCCTTAAAAGGGCTTTTTGCGGGGCATGCCCCAAAGAAATCGGCTCTTTTGCCAGTAAAAAAACAAACACAATACCACCCCCCCCCAACATTACAACCCACCACCCACATACCCCTACTCTAACCCAAACCCCCCTTAAATAAACCTAACACTACCCCCCTGAAGATCTCCCTACCTTGAGCCGTGTTCACCCAGCCAGGCACCGATGGACCAAAAGAGGGCATCCGGAGCGGCAGAAGTCTTCATCCTATCCGGGCAGAAGAGGACATCCGGACCGGTAGACATCTTCATCCAAGCGGCATCTTCTATCTTCATCCATCCGGAGCGGAGCCATCTTCTTCCAGCCGACGCGGATCCACCCTTCTTCCACAACGCCTACTCAATTCTGTTCTGTTCCGATCAGCCAATAGAATGCGAGCTCAATCTGATTGGATCAGCCAATCCTACCTTAATTCTGATTGGCTGATAGAATCCTATCAGCCAATCGGAATTCGAGGGACGCCATCTTGGATGACGTCATTTAAAGGAACCTTCATTCGGTGAGTAGGCGTTGTGGAAGAAGGATGGATCCGCGTCGGCTGGAAGAAGATTGCTCCGCTCCGGATGGATGAAGATAGAAGATGCCGCTTGGATGAAGATGTCTACCGGTCCGGATGTCCTCTTCTGCCCGAATAGGAAGAAGACTTCTGCAGCTCCGGATGCCCTCTTTTGGTCCATCGGTGCCCGGCTGGGTGAACACGGCTCAAGGTAGGGAGATCTTCAGAGGGGTAGTGTTAGGTTTATTTAAGGGGGGTTTGGGTTAGAGTAGGGGTGGGTGGTGGGTTGTAATGTTGGGGGGTGGTATTGTGGTTTTTTTTACTGGCAAAAGAGCTGATTTCTTTGGGGCATGCCCCGCAAAAAGCCCTTTTAAGGGCTGATAAGGTAATAGAGCTGTTAACTTTTTTAATTTAGATTAGGGTAGGGAAATTTTTTTATTTTGGGGGACTTTGTTATTTTATTAGGGGGCTTAGAGTACGTGTAATTAGCTTAAAATTCTTGCAATCTTTTTTTATTTTTTGTAATTTAGTTTAGTTTATTTAATTGTAGGTAATTGTAGTTGATTGATTTCATTCATTTATTGATAGTGTAGTGTTAGGTTTAATTGTAACTTAGGTTAGGATTTATTTTACAGGTAATTTTGTAATTATTTTAACTAGGTAGCTATTAAATGGTAAATAACTATTTAATAGCTATTGTACCTAGTTTAAATAAAGACAAAGTTGCCTGTAAAATAAATATAAATCCTAAAATAGCTACAATATAATTATTCGTTATATTGTAGCTATATTAGGGTTTATTTTACAGGTAAGTGTTTAGTTTTAAATAGGAATACTTTAGTTAATAATATTTAATTTATTTCGTTAGATTAAAATTATATTTAACTTAGGGGGGTGTTAGGGTTAGGGTTAGCTTTAGGGGTTAATACATTTATTAGAGTAGCGGCGAGGTTCGGTCGGCAGATTAGGGGTTAATAAGTGTAGTTAGGTAGCGGCGACGTTGGGGGGGGGCAGATTAGGGGTTAATAAATATTATGTAGGTGTCGGCGATGTTAGGGGCAGCAGATTAGGGGATAATGTAGGTTGCGGCGGTGTCTGGAGCGGAAGATTAGGGGTTAATAATAAAATGCAGGTGTCAGCGATAGCGGGGGCGGCAGATTAGGGGTTAATAAGTGTAAGGTTAGGGGTGTTTAGACTTGGAGTTCATATTAAGGTGTTAGGTGCAGACTTAGAAAGTGTTTCCCCATTGGAAACAATGGGGCTGCGTTAGGAGCTGAACGCTGCTTTTTTGCAGGTGTTAGGTTTTTTTTCAGCCCAAACTGCCCCATTGTTTCCTATAGGGGAATCGTGCACGAGCACGTTTTTTCCAGCTAGCCGCTACCGTAAGCAACGCTGGTATTGAGAGTTGAAGTGGCGGCAAATATGCCTGTACGCTCCCTTTTTGGAGCCTAATGCAGCCCTTTAGAGAACTCTAAATACCAGCGTTGTTTAGAAGCAGCGCTAGAAAAAAAACATGCGTAGCTAACGCACCCCTTTGGCCGCAGAACTCTTAATCTAGGCGTATGTAACCACGCTGCCCTGCACTGCATTAATCAGTTCTGTAATAGCTATGTAACCACGCTGCACTGTACTGCATTAATCAGTTCTGTAATAGCTGTGTAACCACGCTGCACTGTACTCCATTAATCGGTTCTGTAATAACTGTGTAACCACGCTGCACTGTACTGCATTAATCGGTTCTGTAATAACTGTGTAACCACGCTGCACTGTACTGCATTAATCGGTTCTGTAATAACTGTGTAACCACGCTGCACTGTACTGCATTAATCGGTTCTGTAATAACTGTGTAACCACGCTGCACTGTACTGCATTAATCTGTTCTGTAATAACTGTGTAACCACGCTGCACTGTACTGCATTAATCTGTTCTGTAATAACTGTGTAACCACGCTGCACTGTACTGCATTAATCTGTTCTGTAATAGCTGTGTAACCACACTGCACTGTACTGCATTAATCTGTTCTGTAATAGCTGTGTAACCACACGGCACTGTACTGCATTAATCTGTTCTGTAATAGCTGTGTAACCACACGGCACTGTACTGCATTAATCAGTTCTGTAATAGCTGTGTAACCACACGGCACTGTACTGCATTAATCAGTTCTGTAATAGCTATGTAACCACGCTGCACTGTACTGCATTAATCAGTTCTGTAATAGCTATGTAACCACGCTGCACTGTACTGCATTAATCTGTTCTGTAATAGCTGTGTAACCACACGGCACTGTACTGCATTAATCAGTTCTGTAATAGCTATGTAACCACGCTGCACTGTACTGCATTAATCAGTTCTGTAATAGCTATGTAACCACGCTGCACTGTACTGCATTAATCAGTTCTGTAATAGCTGTGTAACCACGCTGCACTGTACTGCATTAAAGGACCAGTCAACACAGTAGATTTGCATAATCAACAAATGCAATAACAATGCAATAGCACTTAGTCTGAACAAATGAATAGTAGATTTTTTTTCTGACAATTTTAAGTCTATTTCCACTCCCCCCCCTGTACCATGTGACAGCCATCAGCCAATCACAATTGCATACACGTACCATGTGACAGCCATCAGCCAATAACAATTGAATATAAAAAGAATGTGCAAATTTTTTTAATGGAAGTAAATTGGAAAATTCTTTAAAATTGCTGCTCTATCTGAATAATGAAAGTTTAATGTTGACTTGAGTGTCCCTTTAATCGGATCTGGTCACTCCAGAATCTAAAATGTTGTTTTGTTTTATCTGTAACACTCCTGTCTCTTCTGTTTTTAAAGCAACACTTCTGATGAAACAAGCCTGGCCACAGACCTCATCATCTTGTACCAACGAAGGCACCTTTCATCTCCCTGTGGATACCGGATCTGAGAACAGGTCTTACCAAGCATCATCTGCAGCATTCAGTAAATAACTTTATTTATTATTCAGTGTTACACACAGTAAATTGCAGCCATAGCAGGAACCCACTGCTGTCTAAATGGATGCGGTGTAGAGAAGGTTTCTATTTATCATTCCTATTACATCCCTAGCTACAGAGTGATCACACTATACAATTAATAATACAATAGGTGCATATGTAATGACTGCCTGCTGCCTATATCTGCTTATAAAACATTAATTGTTAACCTGTAACGATCATTATTGTACAGCTGATTAAGTGAAAATCTAAAGATTGTTTCTGACAAGTAACTATCTAATCAAGGTTAGATTTTTACAAAAACTGCACTTTCAGGCTCAACCACCACAGGGATTTTTTTTTTTTTTTTTAAATCTCAGATAGGTGTTTGTGTTGGTAGCCATTTGGATTAGGGAGAAGAGAGGTGTCTGATGCACAGAAGCAGAGAGGTGTCTGATGCACAGAAGCAGAGAGGTGTCTGATGCACAGAAGCACTGAAGTGTCTGGGATAGGGAGGCGTCTGATGCACAGAAGCGTCTGGGATAGTGAGGCGTCTGATGCACAGAAGCGTCTGGGATAGGGAGGCGTCTGATGCACAGAAGCGTCTGGGATAGGAAGGCGTCTGATGCACAGAAACAGAGAGGTGTCTGATGCACAGAAACAGGGAGGTGTCTCATGCACAGAAACAGGGAGGCGTCTGATGCACAGAAGCGTCTGGGATAGGGAGGCATCTGATGCACAGAAGCACAGAGGTGTCTGGGATAGGGAGGCGTCTGATACACAGAAGCACAGAGGTGTCTGGGATAGGGAGGCATCTGATGCACAGAAGCGTCTGGGATAGGGAGGCGTCTGATACACAGAAGCACAGAGGTGTCTGGGATAGGGAGGCGTCTGATGCACAGAAGCGTCTGGGATCGGAAGGCGTCTGATGCACAGAAGCACAGAGCTGTCTGGGATAGGGAGGCGTCTGATGCACAAAAGCACAGAGATGTCTGGGATAGGGAGGTGTCTGATGCTCAGAAGCACGGTTGTCTGGAATAGGGAGGGGTCTGATGCACAGAAGCACAGAGGTGTCTGGGATAGGGAAGCGTCTGATGCACAGAAGTGTCTGGGATAGGGAGGCGTCTGAAGCACAGAGGTGTCTGGGATAGGGAGGCGTCTGATGCACAGAGGTATCTGGGATAGGGAGGCGTCTGATGCACAGAAGCACAGAGGTGTCTGGGATAGGGAGGCGTCTGATGCACAGAAGCACAGAGGTGTCTGGGATAGGGAGGCATCTGATGCACAGAAGCGTCTGGGATAGGGAGGCGTCTGATGCACAGAAGCACAGAGGTGTCTGGGATAGGGAGGCGTCTGATGCACAGAAGCGTCTGGGATCGGAAGGCGTCTGATGCACAGAAGCACAGAGCTGTCTGGGATAGGGAGGCGTCTGATGCACAAAAGCACAGAGATGTCTGGGATAGGGAGGGGTCTGATGCACAGAAGCACAGAGGTGTCTGGGATAGGGAGGTGTCTGATGCACAGAAGCACAGAGGTGTCTGGGATAGGGAGGCGTCTGATGCACAGAAGTGTCTGGGATAGGGAGGCGTCTGATGCACAGAAGTGTCTGGGATAGGGAGGCGTCTGATGCACAGAAGCACAGAGGTGTCTGGGATAGGGAGGCGTCTGATGCACAGAGGTATCTGGGATAGGGAGGCGTCTGATACACAGAAGCACAGAGGTGTCTGGGATAGGGAGGCGTCTGATGCACAGAAGCACAGAGGTGTCTGGGATAGGGAGGCGTCTGATGCACAGAAGCCCAGAGGTGTCTGGGATAGGGAGGCGTCTGATGCACAGAGGTGTCTGGGATAGGGAGGCGTCTGATGCACAGAAGCACAGAGGTGTCTGGGATAGGGAGGTGTCTGATGCACAGAAGCACAGAGGTGTCTGGGATAGGGAGGCGTCTGATGCACAGAGGTGTCTGGGATAGGGAGGCGTCTGATGCACAGAAGCACAGAAGTGTCTGGGATAGGGAGGCACCTGATGCACAGAGGTGTCTGGGATAGGGAGGCGTCTGATGCACAGAAGCACAGAGGTGTCTGGGATAGGGAGGTGTCTGATGCACAGAAGCACAGAGGTGTCTGGGATAGGGAGGCGTCTGATGCACAGAGGTGTCTGGGATAGGGAGGCGTCTGATGCACAGAAGCACAGAAGTGTCTGGGATAGGGAGGCACCTGATGCACAGAGGTGTCTGGGATAGGGAGGCGTCTGATGCACAGAGGGGTCTGGGATAGGGAGGCGTCTGATGCACAGAGGGGTCTGGGATAGGGAGGCGTCTGATGCACAGAGGGGTCTGGGATAGGGAGGTGTCTGATGCACAGAAGCACAGAGGTGTCTGGGATAGGGAGGCGTCTGATGCACAGAAGCACAGAGGGGTCTGGGATAGGGAGGCGTCTGATGCACAGAAGCACAGAGGTGTCTGGGATAGGGAGGCGTCTGATGCACATAAGCACAGAGGGGTCTGGGATAGGGAGGCGTCTGATGCACAGAAGCACAGAGGTGTCTGGGATAGGGAGGTGTCCGATTCACAGAAGCACAGAGGTGTCTGGGATAGAGAGGGGCCTGATGCACAGAAGCACAGAGGTGTCTGGGATAGGGAGGCGTCTGATGCACAGAGGTATCTGGGATAGGGAGGCGTCTGATACACAGAAGCACAGAGGTGTCTGGGATAGGGAGGCGTCTGATGCACAGAAGCACAGAGGTGTCTGGGATAGGGAGGCGTCTGATGCACAGAAGCCCAGAGGTGTCTGGGATAGGGAGGCGTCTGATGCACAGAGGTGTCTGGGATAGGGAGGCGTCTGATGCACAGAAGCACAGAGGTGTCTGGGATAGGGAGGTGTCTGATGCACAGAAGCACAGAGGTGTCTGGGATAGGGAGGCGTCTGATGCACAGAGGTGTCTGGGATAGGGAGGCGTCTGATGCACAGAAGCACAGAAGTGTCTGGGATAGGGAGGCACCTGATGCACAGAGGTGTCTGGGATAGGGATGCGTCTGATGCACAGAAGCCCCTGGGATAGGGAGGCATCTGATGCACAGAAGCGTCTGGGATAGGGAGGCGTCTGATGCACAGAAGTGTCTGGGATAGGGAGGCACCTGATGCACAGAAGCACAGAGGTGTCTGGGATAGGTAGGCGTCTGATGCACAGAAGCACAGAGGTGTCTGGGATAGGGAGGCGTCTGATGCACAGAGGTGTCTGGGATAGGGAGGCGTCTGATGCACAGAGGGGTCTGGGATAGGGAGGCGTCTGATGCACAGAGGGGTCTGGGATAGGGAGGTGTCTGATGCACAGAAGCACAGAGGTGTCTGGGATAGGGAGGCGTCTGATGCACAGAAGCACAGAGGGGTCTGGGATAGGGAGGCGTCTGATGCACAGAAGCACAGAGGTGTCTGGGATAGGGAGGCGTCTGATGCACATAAGCACAGAGGGGTCTGGGATAGGGAGGCGTCTGATGCACAGAAGCACAGAGGTGTCTGGGATAGGGAG
The DNA here is from genome assembly GCF_027579735.1 of Bombina bombina. Lineage (NCBI taxonomy): Eukaryota > Metazoa > Chordata > Amphibia > Anura > Bombinatoridae > Bombina > Bombina bombina. The sequence continues at coordinate 1,235,278,228 of NC_069501.1, read as the reverse complement.
GTGTCCGATTCACAGAAGCACAGAGGTGTCTGGGATAGAGAGGGGCCTGATGCACAGAAGCACAGAGGTGTCTGGGATAGGGAGGGGCCTGATGCACAGAAGCACAGAGGTGTCTGGGATAGGGAGGCGTCTGATGCACAGAAGCACAGAGGTGTCTGGGATAGGGAGGCGTCTGATGCACAGAAGCACAGAGGTGTCTGGGATAGGGAGGCGCCTGATGCACAGAAGCACAGAGGTGTCTGGGATAGGGAGGCGCCTGATGCACAGAAGCACAGAGGTGTCTGGGATAGGGAGGCGTCTGATGCACAAAAGCACAGAGGTGTCTGGGATAGGGTGGGGTCTGATGCACAGAAGCACAGAGGTGTCTGGGATAGGGAGGCGTCTGATGCACAGAAGCACAGAGGTGTCTGGGATAGGGAGGCGCCTGATGCACAGAAGCACAGAGGTGTCTGGGATAGGGAGGAGTCTGATGCACAGAAGCACAGAGGTGTCTGGGATAGGGTGGGGTCTGATGCACAGAAGCACAGAGGTGTCTGGGATAGGGAGGCGTCTGATGCACAGAGGTGTCGGATAGGGAGGCGTCTGATGCACAGAAGTGTCTGGGATAGGGAGGCGTCTGATGCACAGAAGCACAGAGGTGTCTGGGATAGGGAGGCGTCTGATGCACAAAAGCACAGAGGTGTCTGGGATAGGGAGGGGTCTGATGCACAGAAGCACAGAGGTGTCTGGGATAGGGAGGGGTCTGATGCACAGAAGCACAGAGGTGTCTGGGATAGGGAGGGGTCTGATGCACAGAAGCACAGAGGTGTCTGGGATAGGGAGGGGTCTGATGCACAGAAACACAGAGGTGTCTGGGATAGGGAGGGGTCTGATGCACAGAGGTGTCTGGGATAGGGAGGGGTCTGATGCACAGAAGCACAGAGGTGTCTGGGATAGGGAGGCGTCTGATGCACAGAGGTGTCGGATAGGGAGGCGTCTGATGCACAAAAGCACAGAGGTGTCGGATAGGGAGGCGTCTGATGCACAGAAGCACAGAGGTGTCTGGGATAGGGAGGCGTCTGATGCACAGAGGTGTCGGATAGGGAGGCGTCTGATGCACAGAAGTGTCTGGGATAGGGAGGCGTCTGATGCACAGAAGCACAGAGGTGTCTGGGATAGGGAGGCGTCTGATGCACAAAAGCACAGAGGTGTCTGGGATAGGGAGGGGTCTGATGCACAGAAGCACAGAGGTGTCTGGGATAGGGAGGCGTCTGATGCACAGAAGCACAGAGGTGTCTGGGATAGGGAGGCGTCTGATGCACAAAAGCACAGAGGTGTCTGGGATAGGGAGGGGTCTGATGCACAGAAGCACAGAGGTGTCTGGGATAGGGAGGGGTCTGATGCACAGAAGCACAGAGGTGTCTGGGATAGGGAGGGGTCTGATGCACAGAAACACAGAGGTGTCTGGGATAGGGAGGCGTCTGATGCACAGAAGCACAGAGGTGTCTGGGATAGGGAGGGGTCTGATGCACAGAAACACAGAGGTGTCAGGGATAGCGAGGCGTCTGATGCACAAAAGCACAGAGGTGTCTGATGCACAGAAGCACAGAGGTGTCTGGGATAGGGAGGCGTCTGATGCACAGAGGTGTCGGATAGGGAGGCGTCTGATGCACAGAAGCGTCTGGGATAAGGAGGCGTCTGATGCACAGAAGCACAGAGCTGTCTGGGATAGGGAGGCGTCTGATGCACAGAAGCACAGAGGTGTCTGGGATAGGGAGGCGTCTGATGCACAAAAGCACAGAGATGTCTGGGATAGGGAGGTGTCTGATGCACAGAAGCACAGAGGTGTCTGGGATAGGGAGGCGTCTGATGCACAGAAGCACAGAGCTGTCTGGGATAGGGAGGCGTCTGATGCACAAAAGCACAGAGATGTCTGGAATAGGGAGGGGTCTGATGCACAGAAGTGTCTGGGATAGGGAGGCGTCTGATGCACAGAAGCACAGAGGTGTCTGGGATAGGGAGGCGTCTGATGCACAGAAGCACAGAAGTGTCTGGGATAGGGAGGCGTCTGATGCACAGAAGCACAGAGGTGTCTGGGATAGGGAGGGGCCTGATGCACAGAGGGGTCTGGGATAGGGAGGTGTCTGATGCACAGAAGCACAGAGGTGTCTGGAATAGGGAGGCGTCTGATGCACAGAGGGGTCTGGGATAAGGAGGCGTCTGATGCACAGAAGCACAGAGGTGTCTGGGATAGGGAGGGGCCTGATGCACAGAAGCACAGAGGTGTCTGGGATAGGGAGGCGTCTGATGCACAGAAGCACAGAGTTGTCTGGGATAGGGAGGGGCCTGATGCACAGAAGCACAGAGGTGTCTGGGATAGGGAGGCGTCTGATGCACAGAAGCACAGAGGTGTCTGGGATAGGGAGGCGTCTGATGCACAAAAGCACAGAGATGTCTGGGATAGGGAGGTGTCTGATGCACAGAAGCACAGAGGTGTCTGGGATAGGGAGGCGTCTGATGCACAGAAGCACAGAGCTGTCTGGGATAGGGAGGCGTCTGATGCACAAAAGCACAGAGATGTCTGGAATAGGGAGGGGTCTGATGCACAGAAGTGTCTGGGATAGGGAGGCGTCTGATGCACAGAAGCACAGAGGTGTCTGGGATAGGGAGGCGTCTGATGCACAGAAGCACAGAGGTGTCTGGGATAGGGAGGCGTCTGATGCACAGAAGCACAGAAGTGTCTGGGATAGGGAGGCGTCTGATGCACAGAAGCACAGAGGTGTCTGGGATAGGGAGGCGTCTGATGCACAGAAGCGTCTGGGATAGGGAGGCATCTGATGCACAGAAGCGTCTGGGATAGGGAGGCGTCTGAGGCACAGAAGCACAGAGGTGTCTGGGATAGGGAGGCGTCTGATGCACAGAGGTGTCTGGGATAGGGAGGCACCTGATGCACAGAAGCACAGAGGTGTCTGGAATAGGGAGGCGTCTGATGCGCAGAAGCACAGAGGTGTCTGGGATAGGGAGGCGTCTGATGCACAAAAGCACAGAGGTGTCTGGGATAGGGAGGTGTCTGATGCACAGAGGGGTCTGGGATAGGGAGGCGTCTGATGCACAGAGGGGTCTGGGATAGGGAGGTGTCTGATGCACAGAGGGGTCTGGGATAAGGAGGCGTCTGATGCACAGAAGCACAGAGGTGTCTGGGATAGGGAGGGGCCTGATGCACAGAAGCACAGAGGTGTCTGGGATAGGGAGGCGTCTGATGCACAGAAGCACAGAGTTGTCTGGGATAGGGAGGGGCCTGATGCACAGAAGCACAGAGGTGTCTGGGATACGGAGGCGTCTGATGCACTGAAGCACAGAGGTGTCTGGGATAGGGAGGCGTCTGATGCACAGAAGCACAGAGTTGTCTGGGATAGGGAGGCGTCTGATGCACAGAAGCACAGAGGTGTCTGGGATACGGAGGCGTCTGATGCACTGAAGCACAGAGGTGTCTGGGATAGGGAGGCGTCTGATGCACAGAAGCACAGAGGTGTCTGGGATAGGGAGGCGTCTGATGCACAGAAGCACAGAGGTGTCTGGGATAGGGATGCGCCTGATGCACAGAAGCACAGAGGTGTCTGGGATCGGGAGGCGCCTGATGCACAGAAGCACTGAGGTGTTTGGGATAGGGAGGGGTCTGATGCACAGAAGCACAGAGGTGTCTGGAATAGGGAGGCGTCTGATGCACAGAAGCACAGAGTTGTCTGGGATAGGGAGGGGCCTGATGCACAGAAGCACAGAGGTGTTTGGGATAGGGAGGGGTCTGATGCACAGAAGCACAGAGGTGTCTGGGATAGGGAGGCGTCTGATGCACAGAAGCACAGAGGTGTCTGGGATAGGGAGGTGTCTGATGCACAGAAGCACAGAGTTGTCTGGGATAGGGAGGCGTCTGATGCACAGAGGTGTCTGGGATAGGGAGGCGTCTGATGCACAGAAGCACAGAGGTGTCTGGGATAGGGAGGTGTCTGATGCACAGAAGCACAGAGGTGTCAGGGATAGCGAGGCGTCTGATGCACAAAAGCACAGAGGTGTCTGATGCACAGAAGCACAGAGGTGTCTGGGATAGGGAGGCGCCTGATGCACAGAAGCACAGAGGTGTTTGGGATAGGGAGGGGTCTGATGCACAGAAGCACAGAAATGTCTGGGATAGGGAGGCGCCTGATGCACAGAAGCACAGAGGTGTTTGGGATAGGGAGGGGTCTGATGCACAGAAGCACAGAGGTGTTTGGGATAGGGAGGGGTCTGATGCACAGAAGCACAGAAATGTCTGGGATAGGGAGGCGCCTGATGCACAGAAGTGTCTGGGATAGGGAGGCGTCTGATGCACAGAAGCACAGAAGTGTCTGGGATAGGGAGGCGTCTGATGCACAGAAGCACAGAGGTGTCTGGGATAGGGAGGCGCCTGATGTACAGAAGCACAGAGGTGTCTGGGATAGGGAGGGGTCTGATGCACAGAAGCACAGAAGTGTCTGGGATAGGGAGGCGTCTGATGCACAGAAGCACAGAAGTGTCTGGGATAGGGAGGCGCCTGATGTACAGAAGCACAGAGGTGTCTGGGATAGGGAGGGGTCTGATGCACAGAGGTGTCTGGGATAGGGAGGCGTCTGATGCACAGAAGCACAGAGGTGTCAGGGATAGCGAGGCGTCTGATGCACAAAAGCACAGAGGTGTCAGGGATAGGGAGGCGTCTGATGCACAGAGGTGTCGGATAGGGAGGCGTCTGATGCACAGAAGTGTCTGGGATAGGGAGGCGTCTGATGCACAAAAGCACAGAGGTGTTTGGGATAGGGAGGGGTCTGATGCACAGAGGTGTCGGATAGGGAGGCGTCTGATGCACAGAAGCACAGAAGTGTCTGGGATAGGGAGGTGTCAGGGATAGGTGTCAGGGATAGCGAGGCGTCTGATGCACAAAAGCACAGAGGTGTCTGATGCACAGAAGTGTCAGGGATAGGGAGGCGTCTGATGCACAGAGGTGTCGGATAGGGAGGCGTCTGATGCACAGAAGTGTCTGGGATAGGGAGGCGTCTGATGCACAAAAGCACAGAGGTGTTTGGGATAGGGAGGGGTCTGATGCACAGAAGCACAGAGGTGTTTGGGATAGGGAGGGGTCTGATGCACAGAAGCACAGAAATGTCTGGGATAGGGAGGCGCCTGATGCACAGAAGCACAGAGGTGTCTGGGATAGGGAGGCGTCTGATGCACAGAAGTGTCTGGGATAGGGAGGCGTCTGATGCACAGAAGCACAGAGGTGTCTGGGATAGGGAGGCGCCTGATGTACAGAAGCACAGAGGTGTCTGGGATAGGGAGGGGTCTGATGCACAGAAGCACAGAGGTGTTTGGGATAGGGAGGGGTCTGATGCACAGAAGCACAGAGGTGTCTGGGATAGGGAGGCGCCTGATGTACAGAAGCACAGAGGTGTCTGGGATAGGGAGGCGTCTGATGCACAGAAGCACAGAAGTGTCTGGGATAGGGAGGCGTCTGATGCACAGAAGTGTCTGGGATAGGGAGGCGCCTGATGTACAGAAGCACAGAGGTGTCTGGGATAGGGAGGGGTCTGATGCTTAGAAGCACAGAGGTGTCTGGGATAGGGAGGGGTCTGATGCACAGAAGCACAGGTGTCTGGGATAGGGAGGGGTCTGATGCACAAAAGCACAGAGGTGTCTGGGATAGGGAGGCGTCTGATGCACAGAAGCACAGAGGTGTCTGGGATAGGGAGGGGTCTGATGCACAGAAGCACAGGTGTCTGGGATAGGGAGGCGTCTGATGCACTGAAGCACAGAGGTGTCTGAGATAGGGAGGCGTCTGATGCAGAGAAGCACAGAGGTGTCTGGGATAGGGAGGTGTCTGATGCACAGAAGTGTCTGGGATAGGGAGGGGTCTGATGCACAGAAGCACAGAGGTGTCTGGGATAGGGAGGCGTCTGATGCACAGAAGCACAGAGGTGTCTGGGATAGGGAGGCGTCTGATGCACAGAAGCACAGAGGTGTCTGGGATAGGGAGGTGTCTGATGCACAGAAGCACAGAGGTGTCTGGGATAGGGAGGCGTCTGATGCACTGAAGCACAGAGGTGTCTGGGATAGGGAGGCGTCTGATGCACAGAAGCACAGAGGTGTCTGGGATTGGGAGGGGTCTGATGCACAGAAGCACAGAGGTGTCTGGGATTGGGAGGGGTCTGATGCACAGAGGTGTCTGGGATTGGGAGGGGTCTGATGCACAGAGATGTGTGGGATAGGGAGGCGTCTGATGCACAGAAGCACAGAGGTGTCTGGGATAGGGAGGCGTCTGATGCACAGAGGTGTCTGGGATAGGGAGGCGTCTGATGCACAGAGGTGTCTGGGATAGGGAGGCGTCTGATGCACAGAGGTGTCTGGGATAGGGAGGCGTCTGATGCACAGAGGTGTCTGGGATTGGGAGGGGTCTGATGCACAGAGATGTGTGGGATAGGAAGGCGTCTGATGCACAGAAGCACAGAGGTGTCTGGGATTGGGAGGGGTCTGATGCACAGAGGTGTCTGGGATTGGGAGGGGTCTGATGCACAGAGATGTGTGGGATAGGGAGGGGTCTGATGCATAGAGGTGTCTGGGATAGGTAGGCGTTAAATGCACTCAAGCAGAGAGGTGTCTGGGATAGGGAAGGGTCTGATGCATAGAGGTGTCTGGAATAGGGAGGGGTCTGATGCACAGAGGTGTCTGGGATTGGGAGGAGTCTGATGCACAGAGATGTGTGGGATAGGGAGGGGTCTGATGCATAGAGGTGTCTGGGATAGGTAGGCGTTAAATGCACTCAAGCAGAGAGGTGTCTGGGATAGGGAAGGGTCTGATGCATAGAGGTGTCTGGAATAGGGAGGGGTCTGATGCACAGAGGTGTCTGGGATAGGTAGGCGTTAAATGCACTCAAGCAGAGAGGTGTCTGGGATAGGGAAGGGTCTGATGCACAGAGGTGTCTGGGATAGGTAGGCGTTAAATGCACTCAAGCAGAGAGGTGTCTGGGATAGGGAAGGGTCTGATGCACAGAGGTGTCTGGGATAGGTAGGCGTTAAATGCACTCAAGCAGAGAGGTGTCTGGGATAGGGAAGGGTCTGATGCACAGAGGTGTCTGGGATAGGGAGGTGTCTGATGCACAGAGGTGTCTGGGATAGGGAAGGGTCTGATGCACAGAGGTGTCTGGGATAGGGAAGGGTCTGATGCACAGAGGTGTCTGGGATAGGTAGGCGTTAAATGCACTCAAGCACAGAGGTGTCTGGAATAGGGAGGGGTCTGATGCACAGAGGTGTCTGGGATAGGGAGGTGTCTGATGGGGAACAGGATTGCTTGATATATTCCAATGTGATTCTAGACAGAGAATTCATTAACAAATTGTATACTTTATTAAAAGTCAGGAATGTTGGCGCAACTTGAAAGTTTTTGTACAAGAGCTAAGTAGCCGTGTGGGCTCTATCCCTGATTATTGACTTGCTTTTTTTTTAATAAAAAGTGATAATTAAATCTGTAAGAATCGGAGAGGTTAGAATATACATGATAATAAATAATAATATACAAAAGCAGAGTCATATAATAAGTGATATAAAGGAGACAACATCCTGTTGGGTGAAGTGATGAACAAATCAATTTTATAGGTAAAGAAACAAGTAAAGAGATTTTAATAAAAACAAACATGTACAATACTTTTGATTCATGGCTGGAGTAGGATAATTGTTTGAGGATAAACACCCCCCTGTATCTGGTCACATCTTTTCTTTTGTTTGCTTTTGGTTATAGAATGTGCAGACTAGATAGTGTCTCTGGCACAGTTACACTCATTGGTGTTTTATGAGGAATTTGAGCTGAATTCCTTGAGAGACGGCATGTGTGGTGGTGTGTTTCCGGCAATAGAACTGCACAATCCCAGCCGCCTTGTATATCTGCAGACGATTAGCTCTGTCTGCTGGGCTTGGTGCCAACATTCCAGCACTCAACACTTCATCTCTCCCAAGTCGTCCTGTTACTGTAAAACCAAAGATCTGAACCAACACTGTCTAGTTCCGATGAGCCCTTAATAGTAAAGCGTGCCATTTCACACCAATGCTGTGATGTGAACATTTTATTGAACAAAAAGAGAATAGCTCTAAATACATTTATATTTTAATATTAAAGGGACATTTTACATTAAAAACATTCTACACATAATTATGGATTCAAAGCAAAGATTAGCATTAGAATAATATGTAGCTGTATTTTTACCATTATATTAGTTGTTTAAATATTGACAATATAAGTGTAAAGGTTTAGTTTCTATAAAGTACTCTAGATTCTATTTAATGAGCTCTTCTATGTTTAAACTAGTTTTCTATTTATCTCTGTCTTCTGCTGAGAACAATTCTTTTTTTTTTTTTTATTTAACATTTTTTACCAGGTAGGATACATTGAGATTTCTCTCGTTTTCAAGTATGTCCTGGGTCCACAAAACATTGTATTGATACAATTATGGAAAGATATACAAACCTGATAATAAAGTAGAGTTTGTGTAAACAAGGCTGTGTGTAAATCCAGACAAACTTGTTTGTATGTCAATTGTATTGTCTATTTTATATCTGTACCTAATTGTTTGTAGCAGGAGAGTAAGATAAGGTTAAAACTTAAAAAGTTTAGAAATGGCGGCATCCATTACATTATTAGAACTCAGTGGAATTTTTAAAAAATCACCACTTTTCTGGGTTAAATTACAGGAAAAGGGGACAAAATAAATAATGAAAGAATATTACAAAGTTTTGTTAACTACACATAATTAAATATTTTATTTTACAATCTCATACTGTTTAATATCCCTTTAAAGAAAGATTTGAGTTATGTTAGCAAGCATTTTTATCATACAAATGTATTCGCACAAACGCTTCTAGTGACAGCTTTTACTGTGGATGAAGCAAATGTACGTTTGTCCTTGCACCTTCATTCAAACACAGCACCTGCTTTTAGATGTTTCAATTATGATATGAAAGTTGAATGTTCTCTTGAGTGTCTCCATTTAATATTGCTGTGTCACTGTCCCTGTGCTCATATGTTCCTTCTTCCCTAGGGTACACTGCTGGAACTCCATACAAGGTTCCTCCTGCTCAGAGTAACAGTGCCCCTCCGCCCTACTCCCCATCCCCAAATCCTTACCAGACCGCTATGTATCCTATCAGAAGTGCCTACCCACAGCAGAACTTGTATGCTCAGGTAAGTTTACCTTCATAGAGATAGATAGATAGGCAGATAGATAGGCAGATAGATAGGCAGATAGATAGGCAGATAGATAGGCAGATAGATAGATAGGCAGATAGATAGATAGGCAGATAGATAGATAGGCAGATAGATAGATAGGCAGATAGATAGATAGGCAGATAGATAGATAGGCAGATAGATAGATAGATAGGCAGATAGATAGATAGATAGGCAGATAGATAGGCAGACAGGCGGATAGATAGATAGGCAGATAGATATAAATATAACAAATATTGCATGACAAACATGGAAAACAGTAACAATATTTTAAGAGAGAAATATTCTTCATCCTTCATTTGCGCACACAAATAGTGGTGAGAAACCAATATATAAAACATTTGTTTAGCCCTGTACTAATTATATCATAAAAGCTTTGGATACTTTTTTAATCTATACTCCTTTCTGGTGACATAAAGATTAATAATTCTAACCAAGGAATTTGCTTGCTTTGTTTCCTAAAGCGACATTCTTATTTGTTTAGAATATTTTATTTTTAAACATATTTTTGCTGATAACTGTTGATATCTATCACTGAAAATGGGGTAAACACACAAAGTAGCGCTAAGGGGAGCAATGACCGGGTACAGAAGAGCCAGGATTGGGTTGCACTCTCAATCTCTCATCGAGATCTATGCCCTACTCAGCTGTGCACCCTGGGAGTTTAGATCACAAGTAGCCATGAACATTAATTTAAAGGGACAGTAAAGTTAAACTTTAATTATTGGATAGAACATACAATTTAACAAAAACTTTCCAATTTACCAAATTTGCCTTGTTCTTTTGGTATCTTTTGTAAAAGTATAAACCCAACTCAGCTTATGTTAACTCTGGAGTGTGCACGTGTAAAACATTACTACTACCATTGTTGTAAGTACAGCAGCCATAGAGTGATAAAGAGACATTTTCCTGAGAGCCTATGAGCCTACCTAGGTTTACATTTCTACAAAGGATTCCAAGATGAACAAGATAATAAAAAAAAGTAAATTGAAAAGTTTTCATGTTGTCTTCACTGACCATTTAATAATAAACTGGTCTACTGAATAAATAGACTGGCCCTTTAAATTAAAGACAATTTGCTAATATTTTAGAAACTTGCATTTTACCCTTTTTGTGCCAAATCTGCACATACAGCTTTTTATTATCAGTTGTTTTTTCTTTTGGGGGCCAAACCATTTCTTATAGATGAACTAATGTTTATTATCTTTTACCACTGGTACACAGTCCAATGTGTCTTAATGTAATGTTCCTGTTGGGACCCTGATCCTTTCTATGGTCTGTATGACTCATCGTTGTATTCTACCCACAGGGCGCTTATTACACACAGCCTGTTTACGCAACGCAGCCTCATGTCATCCATCACACCACAGTGGTCCAACCAAACAGCATTCCTTCTGCTATCTACCCAGCCCCTGTAGCTGCACCAAGGACTAATGGCGTGGCCATGGGGATGGTTGCCGGGACTACCATGGCGATGTCAGCAGGTGGGTTCTGTTTTTTTAACATTAAAGGGACCATAAAAAAAGTAAATGAAAGCACAATATAAACATGTAGGGTTTTTTTTTCTCCATAAAATGGGGTTAGATTAAAGCTGTTCATATAAATATTAGAACTGTTCATATTTATAAACAGTGCTTACTGCGGACTTGGTGTCTCACTGGCTGATCAGGGCTGTAATTGAGTATAAATAAATAGCTTTATTGCAGAAAAGGATTATCTTAAATTCATAAATAAAAACTTCTTTTAGATGCAACTAACAATATTTTAAGGTCCTCCTACATAAAGAAATCAAAACTCAGTTGGAATTAATGTCTCTGAAGAGGAATGATTCCATCCTGTATGAAGCTATGCGCTTCTATTTTTACGCTTGAATCCAATATGGTACCTTAACCCTCATTGTCTTCATTATCTCTTCCCTTTAGTATCTAATCAATGCTGGAGATATGAATTCTACAAATCTGATGGGAATGTAATCTTATTTCTGTATTTTGGGATGAGGCGATTGTGGCTTTAGATTCCACTCTGGGGCGCACTCTGTTTAGGGCTCCGGATATTTTTTATTTTTTTTGCTTAGAGTCAATGTAAAGTTTAATGAATAAGTGCCCAGCTTTTAAAAATACTCTTAAAAACAGGGGCGCTTTCATCTATTAAACTTTACATTGAAGCTTCTTTTTTAAAAATTCTTATATTTGTTTTATGGAAAACAGACCGGCGATCCTCCGCTCGTTTCTCCTGCTGTAGTTGGCACAATGATGACGAATCCGGCTTCCTCCAGTCGTTGCGTGCCCCCTTTGGCGTCCAGTTTGTAGGGCACGCATCGATTGGAGGAAGCCGGATTCGTCATCAAACTACTGCTAACTACAACAGAAAGAAAGAAAAGGTAAGAATTTAAAAAAAAGAAGCTTTATTGTAAAGTTTAATGAATGAAAGTTCCCCTGCTTTTCAAGAGTATTTTAAAAAATCAGGCCCTTATTCATTAAACTTTACATTCACTTTACAAAAAAAAGGTCAAATTGAAATGTGCATCAGAGCATTTCAGTTTTAAATAGAAGCATTTTGCTATATTCTCCAATTAGCAAAATTTCTTCTAGTAAAAGTTAATACTGTTTTTCAGCAATATATACGCTCTGAGGGCCTGTGCATCAGCATTCAAGTTCAGAGAGCTGACCCTGGTGTGTATTGTGTATGTGATGACTTCATTTGTGCAATAAAAGCCACTGCTAACTCTCTGAGAAGGTGCAGTGTTTGAATGCTGGTGCACAGGCCCTCACAGGATATGTGCGTATGCCGCTGAAAAACAGTATTAACTTTTACTGGAAGTATAGAGCAAAAATGCTTGTATTTAAAACTGAACCCATGCACATTTCTATTTTCACCTTTAAAGGGACATGAAACCTAAAATCTTTTTTCTTTTGCAAGATGTACCGAGTCCACAGATTCATCCTAACTTGTGGGATATTGTCCTTCCTGACAGGAAGTAGCAAAGAGAGCACCACAGCAGAGCTGTCTATATAGCTCCCCCCTTAACTCCACCCCCCAGTCATTCTCTTTGCTGGCTCTAAGCAGGAAGAGTAAAGAGAAGAGGTGTTAAACTGTTTTTGGGAGAAAGGTTTTGCAAGCAGTGGTGCCTTCCGTTCAGGTTCCTGTCTTGTCCCTCCCTTCATCCGTGTCCTAAAGCTTTGGTATTGGTATCCCACAAGTTAGGATGAATCCATGGACTCGGTACATCTTGCAAAAGAAAACAGAATTTATGCTTACCTGATAAATTTCTTTCTTTTGCGATGTACTGAGTCCACGGCCCGCCCTGTCTATTCAAGACAGATAGTATTTTTTTTTATGTAAACTTCAGTCACCTCTGCACCTTATAGTTTCTCCTTTTCTTCCTTGGCCTTCGGTCGAATAACTGGGGGGTGGAGTTAAGGGGGGAGCTATATAGACAGCTCTGCTGTGGTGCTCTCTTTGCTACTTCCTGTCCGGAAGGACAATATCCCACAAGTTAGGATGAATCCGTGGACTCTGTACATCACAAAAGAAAGAAATTTATCAGGTAGGCATAAAAAAAATTTTTTTTTTTTTTTTTTGTCATTCAGACAGAGCAGACAATTTTAAAAAAAGTTTTCAATTTACTTCTATTATAAAATTTAGTTTGTTCTCATGATATTCTTTGTTGAAACGATATCTGGATAATAGCGTGTTCTTTTCTGGAGCAGGAAACATGACAGGAAACACTTGCTGCCACCCACTCTTCTAACAAATGCATAACATAGTTGTAAAACTGCTGCCATATATTCCTGCAGTCATGTGCTTGCTCATTCACCTTCTTATCTGCTTTTCAACAAAGGATACCAAGAGTACAAAGTAAAAAAATTTAATAGACATAAATTGGAAACTTTTTTTTAAAATTGATACTCTGAATCATAAAAAGACATTGTTTGTTTGGGTTTTATGTCCCTTTAATACCCCCCCCCCCCCCCTGGATTGCACTATAAATATATACTCACAATTATTAAAATTCTTACATCACGTTTTTGAATACAACAGACAGTTTTTTCTTATGCCAAATGGATTTAATTAGTTGCGCACAATATAGCGCTGGAACGTACATTTTTACTGTTACTCTGGATAACACCAATAGTTTTTTCCCCTGATTGACTGGTTATGTGTTTCTCATTCTCATAAGTAGGAATACTCTAGGATTTATTGACAATAGGATCTTAACTACTTTTTTTTCAAGCGCTATTCTCTTATTAAAGGGACAGTAAAGACATAATTAGACATTCATGATTTAGACAGAACATACAATTTTGAACAACTATCCAATTTACTTCTATTATTTATTTTGCTTCCTTCTCTTGTTATCCTTTGCTTAAAGGTTTATCTAGGTAAGCTCAGGAGCAGCAAAGAACCTAGGTTCTAGCTGCTGATTGGTGGCTGGTGCCGGCGGGAGGTGGTAGTAGGTGGGCGGCTCAGCAGGGAAGGAGTGGGAGTGCCCTAATACAAAAAAAAGGACAGGGGGAGAAAGAGCAAAAGAGGGGGGGGAAGAGGGAGAGCAAAAGAGGGGGGGGAAGAGGGAGAGCAAAAGGGGGGGGGAAGAGGGAGAGCAAAAGAGAGGGGGGAAGAGGGAGAGCAAAAGGGGTGGTGAAAGAATCCACCTGGATGGATTCTTTCCTTCTTAATACAGGGAAAGTCCACAGCTGCATTCCTTACTTGTGGGAAATACTGAACCTGGCCACCAGGAGGAGGCAAAGAAACCCCAGCCAAAGGCTTAAATACCTCCCCCTCTTCCCTCATCCCCCAGTCATTCTTTGCCTTTCGTCACAGGAGGTTGGCAGAGAAGTGTCAGAAGATTTCGGAGTAGTTCCTTAGGAAGGGTATCTGTCCTTCGAGATGGGACTGGAGTGTTAAGTAGTCTTGTCAGCCTCTCAGTGAGAGCATTGATGAAAGTTTGAGTCTGGAGATGCAGGGAGAGTCTTTCTGCGAAACCATCCAGACTCATATTAATAGCTCCTAAGCAATCAGCGTTGATGAGTTTTGCTGCCTGCTTTTCTTCACTCAAGTCCATGTCAGAAGCGATGCTACAGTCTGTTAGACTTGAAGGACTGTGTTTTCTGTTCCACGGCATAGATTCCGGTAAGATCGTTTTATTTTTTACACCTATTGCAAACGCTAGAAGATAGGGTCACAGTGTGGCTCCTTTTCTCTTTATGGAAACAAGGGTTAATATCTCCTGAGGGGGATTATGAACAGTTGGGTTTAATCATATATGCTTTATTTGATTTTATGCTGCTTTATGTGTGAGATGTTTATGGGCTCATAGGCTGAGATGGAACATACAGGTTTCACTTTCACTTTGAAAGTTGAGCAGTTTACAAGCTTGGTGTGCTTTTTCTCATAGCAGGAGCGGTCCTGCATTGCACACCATGTGACCAGAATGGTTGAGGCTTCCATTTCCTTTCTCTTGACCGAGTTACAACCGGAGAGCAGTTTTATCTCTGTTCTGTCTGGGTCATAGTAGATGGTGAGTGCCCCAGCCATTGTGGGTATAAAGGTGCCATTTTAAAAAAAAATTAAAATAAAGTTAGTTTTTTCTGTAGTCCTCCGCATATCGTACTTTAGCTATGGATGATTCTGATTCATTAGAGTAATGCCTGTTTATGTTGTGAGGTCCGCCCTCTCAATTATGGTCCATATGCCTTGATAAGGGGATTATATCAAATAAGGTTGACATGTTTGATACCACTGAGCCGCCCACCTCTGAGGAGTCCTCGTCCAGTGAGGTGTACACCCTACATGCATCTTTTTTACACATGCAGCTTCCCATTGTACTGCTAATCCTCCATCTGGAGGGGGCCTTTTCATCACCAGACGTTACAGCGCCATTTCATACGGCCGTGTCTGCGGCTATTAGTGCTTTTCCTCGCACTGCTAAGCGCAATGGAAAGGTTAAATCTTGCACTCCTGCCCAGGGGGCATCATGTAATTTGTCGGATATATCTGATCAGTTATCCGAGGATGAGGTTTTCTCTGAAACTTCAGAGTATGAACTTTCAGGGTTGGAGACTCCTGCATATAATCCTCTGCCTGTGGAGGATCCAGTTTTTAGATTCAGGACAGAAAATTTTATGGCAATCATTATTAAGGACGGGTGGGACAGAATTAAATTACTCTTCCCCGTTGTCTGCCTTTTAAGGATCCCGGTTCCGGGCTCTCTATGAGGGTGGGGTTTCTTTTTCCCATCCCTACTTGATTGGCACTATTTTTACGCTTGCCAAACGTAATACTAGCCCGTGTGAGGATAGTTTGTCGTTCATAAAGTCACCGGATATATGGATGGAAACTCTGTTAAAGAGGATGTTTAAACCTATGGGATATTTTCTTTTGCTGGCGGCGCTTGTCGCCGCAGTTGCTGGAACGGCTACCTTTTGGTGCGTCTCCTTCTCAAAATTGATCGAGGTGGAGGGTTCCTTCAACATTTTTCAGGAAAGAATCACGGCCTTCTGGGTTACAAATTTTTATCTGTGCTTTTATTACGCAGATTAATTAGCCTAAGGCTAAGACTTCAGGTTTTCTGTTTAGGCCTTAAGGTGCTCTGACAGATAAAACTTCTAAGTCTAGTCCTTTTCCTTCTCCTTTAAGGGAAAGAGTTTGTCTACCTTCACGGTTTCAGGGGCCAAAGGTGCCTTCATACCGTAACATAAGGAGAACAAATCTAAGGGACAAAGGTCGTATTTTACTTCCTTCAGTTCTGATAAAAGCTCAGCGTCAGAATCCTCTGCTAAGCCAGAGCAAACCAAGAGTTCTTGGAAGCCGGCTCAGTCCTGGAATAGATCCAAGCAGAGCAAGAAGCCCATCGAGACTAAGTCTGCATGAGGGGTGGCCCCGGTCCTATTTTGGATCATGTAGGGGGCAGACTGTCGCTCTTTCAGAGGCTTGGTTCAGGGACGTGCAGGATCCTTGTGTCCTGGAGATCATAGTTCAGGGTTACGAAATAGGTTTCAAATCTCATCCACCCAGGGGTGGATTCATCGTCATAACCTGTCTTCAAGCCTGGGAAAGAGGGAAGTCTTTATGGGGTGTGTAAGGGATCTGTCCTTTGGAGTCATTGTCCCAGTGCCTATCGCAGAGAGCGAATTGGGATACTATTCAAACATTTTCGTGGTCCCAAAGTGCTTAAACAAATTTCTAAATGTCCCATTGTCAAGATGGAGACAGTAAGATCCATCTTTCCCTTAATTCAGGAAGGGGAGTTTATGAATACTATAGATCTGAAGGAAGCATTCCTTCACCTTCCAATCCAAAGGGAACACTTCCAGTTCCTCAGGTTTGCGTTCCTGGACCAGCTCTCCCAGTTCATTGCACTTCCGTTTGTTCCAGCTACTGCTCCAAGAATTTTTACGAAGGTTCTAGGGGCTCTCTAGCAGTCGCCAGAACCCGGGGTAGCGGTAGCTCATGTACAAGCATCATTGTTTCGTCTGGTGGAAGACCATTCGGAATCTATTCCTGGGCACGATAATAGACTCCATAGACATGAGAATATTTCTAACAGACCAGAGAAGTTGCATGCTAGCTTCAACGTGTCTTGCCCTCCAGACCTCCTTAAGGCCATCTGTGGCTCAGTGTATGGAGGTGATTGGTCTCATGGTATCCAGCATCGACATCGTTCTCTTTGCCAGGTTCCACTTCAGGCCGTTGGGACTGTGCATGCTGAGGCAGTGGAACGGCGATCATTTGGATCTGTCTCAACAGATTTATCTAGACAACTGGTAGAGAGAATCTCTCTCTTGGTGGCTCTGTCCGGATCACCTGTCCTGAGGGACATCCTTTTTAAGACCATCCTGTCAGGATGGGAAGCTGTTTGGGGCGCAAAGAAGGCGCAGGACCTGTGGACGCATAGGAGAGCTCCCTCCCGTTCAACATTCTAGACCTTCGGGAAATATCCAATGCTCTGAAAGCTTGGCCCCTACTGGGTTTGTCCCAATTTATCTGATTCCAATCAGACAATATATCCTCTGTGGCTTACATCAACTATCAGGGGGGAAGGAGAAGCAATGAGGGAGGTATCTCTGATTCTGGAGTGGGCGGAGACCCACATCTGTTCGCTGTCAGTGATACGCATTCAGGGTGTGGACATCTGGGAAGAGGATTTTCTCAGCAGATAATCCTTTGATCCGGGGGAATGGTCTCTCCATCCCGAAGTGTTTTCGGAGATATGCAACAGGTGGGGAACACCGTAGATAATATCATGGTGTCCCGTCTCAATATCAAGCTACCCAGGTATGGGTCGAGGTCCAGGTATCCTCAGGCGTAGCTAATAGATGCATTAGCAGTGCCTTGGAAGTTCAATCTAATCTCTCCTTTCCTGCCATTACCATTCCTTCCTCGAGTGGTGGCTCGAATCATACAGGAGCAGGCGTCAGTGATACTGATTGCTCCATCGTTGCCACAAAGGATATGGTTCGCGGATCTAGTGGGGATGTCATCATCTCCTCCTTGGAGGTTACCTTGTCGCAGGGATCTGCTGGAATAAGGCCCCTTTCTTTATCAAAATCTAGATTCTCTGAGGCTGACTGCGTGGAGATTGGATAGTCTTAGCCAAGAGAGGGTTTTCTGAGAGGTTTATTGATACTCTCATTCAAGCTCGTAAGCCGGTTAGTCATCGCATCTATCATAAGGTATGGAGGACCTACTTATTCTGGTGTGAAGAGCGTGGTTTGTCCTTGCACAAAGTTAAGGTTGCCAGGATTCATTCTTTTCTCCAGGATGGACTGGAGAAGAGCCTCTCAGCTAGTTCCTTGAAGGGACACATTTCGTCCCTGTCTGTTTTACTACACAAGAGGCTCACTGAGCTTCCGGATGTACAGTCTTTTGTTAAGGTTCTGACTAGGATCAGGCTGTTGTTTAGTATCTAATGCTCCTCCTTGGAGTTTGAATTTTGTTCTTAAAGTTTTGCAACGGGCTCCGTTTGAGTCTATGCATGAGGTTGACATTAAGTTGTTGTCTTTATAGGTTCTTTTTCTACTAGCTATTGCTTCTGCGCGCAGAGTTTCTGAGATTGCTGCCTTGCAATGTGACCCTCCTTATCTGGTGTTCCATGCTGATAAGGCTGTTCTATGAATGTTTACTGCATAATCTGGATGTGGTTCGTGCCTTGAAGTTCTATCTTCAAGCTACGAAGGGATTTAGACAAACTTCTTCTCTATTCTGGGAAACGTAGGGGTCTGAGAGCCTCTTCGACTTTCTTATCTTTTTGGTTGAGGAGTATCATCCGCTTAGCATATGAGTCAGCGGGTCTTAAGCCTCCTCAAAGGATTGCGGCTCATTCTACGAGGCCTCTGTGGATCAGATTTGTAAGGTGGCTACCTGGTCTTCCTTAAATACTTTTTCCGAATTCTTCAAGTTTGATGTTTTTAGCAGCCTTCGGGAGAGGTTTTGCAGGCTGTGGTGCCCTCAGATTATGGGCCGCCTCTCTTTTTTACCCTCCCATTAGCATTCAGTGTCCTCTGGAGCTTGGGTATAATTTCCCACAAGTAAGGAATGCAGCTGTGGACTCTCCCTGTATTAAGAAGGAAAACATAAATTATGCTTACCAGATAATTTCCTTCTGTACAGAGAGAGTCCACAGCTCCCGCCCGTGTTATCCGAAGGGCGGCCCTAAATTTTAATTATTTTTTTTTAATTGTCTTTTTATTGAGGTCTTGCAATATGAACAACATACAAAGATCTCCTTGTAACATCGAGTTAGCTCTGTGATGGCCACACTTAGGCTATTGTATAAGGGTGTGGGGGGGGGGGGGCGAATCAGGCGAGAGCCGCTCAAAATATAGGGGATGATGGGGGGGCGGTGCCTTCTATAATAGAGCAGAAAAGTAGTCTGAGGAGTGAGAAAAGAGTAGATGGTAAGCATAGAGGGATAATAAATTTAATGGCAGGCATCCATGGCGTTGCACAATATACTACCTAGTCTAGGTGCTCAATCAGGGCCAAAACTAGTGTAGGACAGTAAGGAAAAATATATCGCTTAGTACCAAACTTTCAATAACAGTAAGAAAATATTGAAATAAAACTTGACTGTCTGTAGGTGAATGTAGGAGATGTAGGCGAAGCATTATTAACAGTGGATGTAGAGGCGCAGATCCTGTGATGTTCTAATCCGATACTTGGATTACTCCAATTTACCGTAATTCCCAATTTGAACTGGGGAAGAGAAAGCTCAACTTTGGTTTGTGTAGATCAACACCAAATAATTAGTGCAGTATACTTACTCTGAAATTTTCAGAGTCCAAATTCCTCAGTTGTAAGAGTAAATGATCAATAAGGAGTGGAGCTTCTGTCTAATCCTCCCAGGTGTTAGCGTAACTGCAGATGATAAAACTTTCACTGAAATATGTTATATACAACAGTGTAAATGATGTGCAGTATACTCACTCCGAGATACTCGGAATCCAGCTCCTCGCGCGATGGCTGTAGTGATAGTGTTGCAATTCCAACGGGCAGCAAACAAATATTTGTTGCAAAACAAATATTTATTAAAACATATAAAATAGCTCTATAAAATGTCTATGCGTTTCAACGATGAACTCGTCTTTCTCAAAGACCATCCTTTGAGAAAGACGAGTAGAGCAGGTACATGTATATAAAGTAAGACCGCATATAAAATGACATGGTAACCCAGTAGATAATGTAGGATGAATAGGGAGCTTGTTCAAACAGACATCAGTTGACGTATGAAACTAGTAAATATAATAACAGATACATAAATAATAGCATGCAACAAAAATGAGGACATATCTCAGGCTTCTAGCCGTCATCATCAGGTTACAGTGTCCTCCTTAGTTTGACCATAGAATTATATGTGAGATGTTCCTGGGACATGAACACCTAGGAAAGCAGAGCACCACAAATTGTAGCTCTCATGGCTAGCCGATCCCAGCTCTGCTAGTACAGTTATAAGAATGTCTCAGAAATATGAGCCACTTGTAAATTGGTGCTGCTGTGATCGATAGGTCTGAGCACCATGTTGCAGAGATCAGTACCGAGTTCTCCCAAAGTGCTGAAGGTAAGTCCATCATATCGCTTGTGGTCAGGGAGGATCCCGGTGCGCCCAACATTGGGCGGGTCAGGAGAAAGTTAGGTGCTATCTTAAGCGGTATAAGGCTCCCATTCGACCGGGTTCTCTCCTTGGTCACCTCTAGAGATGGTACGTACCCTGTGGCTGACATGTCGCATGTTTCTGTACCAACTACCTTGGCTTTTTGGCGCTGAGGGGAGGATGGTTTGTGATCTATTTGCCATGCTAAATATAGCGTGTGGTGATGACTGTTGTGACTCGCGGTCCGCTTCAATCTCCAGTAGCGCTTCAGGCAGGCCTACCGGCGAGCATTGAATAAGGTCCTTGCTGGGGACTCCCCTAATGATGGAGCTGGACACATGCCTTAGGATGTGTATGAGGTCTACATGGTAAAAGTCAAAGCGGGAGCTGAGTGCAGCTAGGATGCCAGCCAGATCCATGTTTTTATGAGAGAGATGTTATCGATTCAGGACCCAGATATTTCTATATCTCCCCAGTGACTTATTCTATCAGTTAAGGCTCAGTTCTTTTTCATCAGGCATTGGTAGTTAGGTTGGTCAATAGCATGATGTGATTATTACATTTACATGTATCCACTTCGAATATGTAGTCCCTTGAGGTTATGTGCGATAAGCTGTATGTACTGTCTGTCTCCCCTTTCTCAGCTTGTGTTGCTGTGTATTAGTAATATAAAAGAACCGGTCCTTGAATGCACAATAAAGTGTTCAGGCGGGTGTTATTATGGGCTGTTACAGTGCTCAACTTGTGGGCTTATCCCCTGTGTTTTTAAATTGCGTGACTGCTTTCTGCAGAATATTGGACAGGTGAAGCACTTATAAGC
The DNA here is from genome assembly GCF_027579735.1 of Bombina bombina. Classification (NCBI taxonomy): domain Eukaryota; kingdom Metazoa; phylum Chordata; class Amphibia; order Anura; family Bombinatoridae; genus Bombina; species Bombina bombina. The sequence continues at coordinate 1,235,257,064 of NC_069501.1, read as the reverse complement.
AGTTTCTTGGGGGACGTTTTTATAAGCAATGTGTGTTTTTGCTTACTGTTGACTCATGATTATTATCTGCGGAGACTTTGTGAACCTCCCAAGGCTTCAGTATGTCATACACTGATCTTCCGTTTACTTTAGTCCTAAGTGTTGCAGCCGATGTATGAAAGTTGCTGCTCCACAAGTGAACAAGGCCCTGCACAGGGTTTCCCAGCCCAAGCGAAGGGGCGCGATCTTAGCTTAAGTTAGTGATAATGTGAAAGTTTTCTTTCCATTGATGTTCCTGGTGCCTTCAAGGGTGTTCTCCCAGCTTTTACCATTTCACATCACTATGTGACCGTAGGGTTTTCTCCTCAGATGGCAAACCATTAACGCAGCTTCAGCTCAATGCGGCCATCGTGTATGATGGTCGGCTCCGCCCCCCCCTAAATTTATTCTTATGGCACCTTTTTCACCCAGATATTTCTCCTACTGTTCCTTGTTCCCTCAGCAGAATGACTGGGGGATGAGGGACGTGGGGGAGGTATTTAAGCCTTTGGCTGGGGTATCTTTGTCTCCTCCTGGTGGCCAGGTTCAGTATTTCCCACAAGTAAGGAATGCAGCTGTGGACTCTCTCTGTACAGAAGGAAAGGAAGTTATCTGGGAAGCATAATTTATGTTTTCACCACCCTGCCTTTTTTGGAACGCTGCATCCAGGGGGATTCCGAAAATGGCAGGGTGGTTCTGTCACCACAATAGACTGCCCTCTGGGCAGGCTTTCCCACTAGTTTGATAATAAAAGTAAACTGGAAAGTTGTTTAAAATTGTATGTTCTACCTAAATCATAAAATAAAAAGTTAAGGTTTTATGTCTCTTTTAATATTCTTTTCAATCTTCTACTTTACTTCTTGGGGAGCGGCCTTCCCTTGCTTTACTGGATTGTTGCTGCTGAAGCTTTATTTTATTTTTTTTGTTATATATTTTAGATGTCAGCCATGTGGCTAATCGTCTGTGGTATCTTTCATATTGACATTATCAGTTGTGTTGAGTTCCAGTATATTCAAACTTATTGTACAACCACCTTGTAGTTTGATTTGTAATTCCACTTCCTCCCTCATTCTGTGCTCTGTACTCATTTCTTTCAAAATAAGAAACTTTTGAAACAAAAACAAAAAAAATTAAGTCCTTAAATTGATATATTCCATTAATGTTTTTATAAAAATACTTTTGTTGCATCTTAAAGAATGTATTTTAAAATGCATTAAAATTATTTTAGTTACATACATGCACAGAGACGCAGGCTGAATGAATTTTTCGACTACCTTATGCATACAGGCATACCTCAGAGACATTGCGGGTTCGGCTTTAGACCACCACAAAGTGAGTCACACTAATCTTTTAGCTTCCCGATGCATATAAAAGTTATATTTACACCATACTGTAGTCTATTAGGTGTGCAATAGCATTATGTCAAAAAAACAAGGTATGTACCATAATACTTTATTGCTGAAAAATGCTATCATCTGAGCCTTCAGCGAATCATAATCTTTTTGCTGATGGAATGAGTGTGTATATATATATATATATATATATATATATATACATACATATATATATATATACATGAGTGTATGTATGTATGTATATATATATATATATATATATATATATGTATATATATATGATAGTGCTGTATTCTGTCCAGTCTTTTGTGTACTTTACAAAGTTCATAACCAGACAGGCAGACTGTCAGCAGAACTTTCTATAATGCCTAAATAATAACAGCAATTAAACCTTAAAGGGACAGTCTACACCTTAGTCGTCTTAAGATTGAAATAGCCTTCTGCACCCCTTTTTATATCATGCAGCAGAAATCGTAAAAAAAAAGTTATTTTAAAATGAATATTGTTTCTGGTCACTTTGAAATATTTGCCAAGCTCCGCCCACTGATGACATCACAATCTGGGCTGTATTAAAGGCTTCACTAGTTACAAAAGGCTCACTAGTAAGATTCAACCGACTGTCAATGCTATTTAGCAGTGCCTAGATACAGCCTTGATCGTGATGTCATTAGTGGGCGGAGCTTGGCAGCCATTTCAAAGTGACCAAAAACCATATTCATTTTAAAATAACTTTTTTACTGTTCCTTCTGCATGATATATAGGTGCAGGATGATATTTGCAGCTTAATCTAAAGTCCGACTTTCCCTTTAAAATATTTTTTTTCATGAAATAGGTCAAAGGGACATTATTATTTTTGCCCTTTTTGCATGTAAATGTTTAATTTGTTTTTAAAAACAGGGTGTTCCTGTGGTAAAAAAAAATTATTTTTTGTTTTGTTCTTTATCATCCACTGAGATTCTATTACATGGACCAGTTATGAGTTTCCTGCTAGCTTCAAATTAAAAATAGTTCTCTTTTATATCAATGATGGAGATTCCTTTTGTTTATATCCTTTCAAATAAAAGCTATTTAAACTGAAGCTTACAGCAAATGTCCGTTGCGTGCCTAGGTGTTCCTGCTCATTGGCTTATGAGAACTACTCCATCATCTGTATTGAAGAGCTGGAAAGTGTCAAAAGAAAAACGTGTGCTAGCTAAACACATTCAAAAAGTTTCTTCAAGCCTTCCTTCATGTACTGTGCACGCAACATGGCTAATATCAGATTCCTGTGGCTACACATTACTGTTCTTCATAGCTGAGGATCTTAAAGTTTCAAATATAAACTACGGTATTGGCTCGATTATAAGAAGAGGTTTTTCTCCTGTTAAGTGTGATCAGTCCACGGGTCATCATTACTTCTGGGATATTAACTCCTCCCCAACAGGAAGTGCAAGAGGATCACCCAGCAGAGCTGCTATATAGCTCCTCCCCTCTACGTCACACCCAGTCATTCTCTTGCACCCAACTAATAGATAGGATGTGTGAGAGGACTGTGGTGATTTTACTTAGTTTTTATAACTTCAATCAAAAGTTTGTTATTTTAAAACAGCACCGGAGTGTGTTGTTCCTTCTCAGGGAGAATTTGAAGAAGAGTCTACCTGAGTTTTTCTGTATGATTTTAACCGGAGTAGTTAAGATCATGTTGCTGTTCTCGGCCATCTGAGGAGTGAGGTAAACTTCAGATCAGGGGACAGCGGGCAGGTTCACCTGCAAAGAGGTATGTAGCAGCATATTATTTTCTGAGAATGGAATTGACTAGAAAATACTGCAAATACCTATATAAAGTAAGTTCAGCCTTAAATGCAGTAGTAACAACTGGTATCAGGCTGTCATGTATGTATATTTTCACTTCAGTATTCTGGGGAATGGCATTTCACTGATATAATACTGTTTACATAAAGCTTTAGCCTATTTTACAGTAAAAACGGCTTGCAGCAGGCTTTTTATGACAAATACATTTATTGATGTTAAACGTTTTTTGCTGGCATGTGAAATCGTTTATATTTCTGAGGTACTGGGTGAAAACTTATTTGGGCATTAGTTTTATCCACTTGGCGGGCATTTTGTTTGATTTATGACAGTTTACTGATCTCCCTCACTGTTGTGTGTGAGGGGGAGGGGCTGAATTTGGCGCTTTTACTACGCATCAAAAATTCAGTCACAAGTCTGTTCTTCTTCCCTGCATGATCCGGTTCGTCTCTACAGAGCTCAGGGGTCTTCAAAAGTTATTTTGAGGGAGGTAATCACTCACAGCAGACCTGTGAGATTGTGCTTGACTGTGATAAAAAACGTTACATTCTGTACTTTTTTTTCTGCTATTAAAGGGCTAGTTATCCATTACTAATGGGAGCAATCCTTTGCTAAAATTGTATTTTTACTGAGAAAAAAGTTTGTTTTCATAAAATTATCTGTTTTATTGTACTCAACTGTCATATCTTTCTGTGCTTCTTAAAGGCACAGTGCGTTTTTTTCATACTATATATAAAAGTGAATTGAAAAGTATTTCCAAGTTTGCTGGTTATTTGCTAGTGTGTTAAACATGTCTGACTCAGAGGAATATCTCTGTGCTATATGTGCTAAAGCCAAAGTGGAGCCCAATAGAAATTTATGTACTAATTGTATTGATGCTACTTTAAATAAAAGTCAATCTGTACAAATTGAACAGCTTTCACCAGACAACGAGAGGAAAGTTATGCCGACTAACTCCCCTCACGTGTCAGTACCTGCATCTCCCGCTCGGGAGGTGCGTGATATGGTAACGCAGAGAGGGCGGCCATTACAAATCACATTGCAGGACATGGCTAATGTTATGACTGAAGTTTTGTCTAAATTACCAGAACTTAGAGGGAAGCGTGATCACTCTGGGATGAGAACAGAGTGCGCTGATAATAATAGGGCCATGTCAGATACTGCGTCACAGTATGCAGAACATGAGGACGGAGAGCTTCAATCTGCAGGTGACGGTTCTGATCCCATTAGAGTGGATTCAGACATTTCTAATTTTAAGTTTAAGCTTGAAAACCTCCGCGTACTGTTAGGGGAGGTATTAGCGGCTCTGAATGATTGTAACACCGTTGCAATTCCAGAGAAATTATGTAGGCTGGATAGATACTATGCGGTACCGGTGAGTACTGACGTATTTCCTATACCTAAGAGGCTTACAGAGATAATTACTAAGGAGTGGGATAGGCCCGGTGTGCCCTTTTCCCCCCCTCCTGTATTTAGAAAAATGTTTCCAATAGACGCTACCACACGGGACTTATGGCAGACGATCCCTAAGGTGGAGGGAGCGGTTTCGACGCTGGCTAAGCGTACCACTATCCCGGTGGAGGATAGCTGTGCTTTTTCTGATCCAATGGATAAAAAATTAGAAGGTTACCTTAAGAAAATGTTTGTTCAACAAGGTTTTATATTGCAACCTCTTGCATGTATTGCGTCTGTCACGGCCGCATCAGCCTTTTGGTCCGAGTCCCTGGAAGAGACTCTTGACTCAATAACTATAGAGGAAATTTCAAACAAGCTTAAAACACTTAAGCTAGCTAATTCATTTGTTTCAGATGCCGTTGTACATTTAACTAAACTTACGGCTAAGAATTCCGGATTCGCCATTCAGGCACGCAGAGCACTGTGGCTAAAATCCTGGTCAGCTGATGTTACTTCTAAATCTAAGTTACTCAACATACCTTTCAAAGGGCAGACCTTATTCGGGCCCGGTTTGAAGGAAATTATCGCTGACATTACAGGAGGTAAAGGCCACGCCCTGCCTCAAGACAGAGCCAAGCCCAAGGCTAGACAGTCTAATTTTCGTTCCTTTCGTAATTTCAAGACAGGAGCAGCATCAACTTCCTCTGCACCAAAACAGGAAGGAGCTGTTGCTCGCTACAGACAAGGCTGGAGACCTAACCAGTCCTGGAACAAGGGCAAGCAGGCCAGAAAACCTGCTGCTGCCCCTAAGACAGCATGAATTGAGGGCCCCCGATCCGGGAACGGATCTAGTGGGGGGCAGACTTTCTCTCTTCGCCCAGGCTTGGGCAAGAGATGTCCAGGATCCCTGGGCGTTAGAGATCATATCTCAGGGATATCTTCTGGACTTCAAATCCTCTCCCCCAAAAGGGAGATTCCATCTGTCAAGGTTGTCAACAAACCAAATAAAGAAAGAGGCGTTTCTACGCTGTGTACAAGATCTTTTACTAATGGGAGTGATCCACCCGGTTCCGCGGTCGGAACACGGACAGGGGTTTTACTCAAATCTGTTTGTGGTTCCCAAGAAAGAAGGAACCTTCAGACCAATCTTGGATTTAAAGATCCTAAACAAAATTCCTAAGAGTTCCATCGTTCAAAATGGAAACTATTCGGACAATCCTACCCATGATCCAAAAGGGTCAGTACATGACCACAGTTGATTTAAAGGATGCTTACCTTCACATACCGATTCACAGAGATCATTTCCGGTATCTAAGGTTTGCCTTCCTAGACAGGCATTACCAGTTTGTAGCTCTTCCATTCGGGTTGGCTACGGCTCCAAGAATCTTCACAAAGGTTCTGGGGGCTCTTCTGGCGGTGCTAAGACCGCGAGGAATCTCGGTAGCTCCATACCTAGACGACATTCTGATTCAAGCTTCAAGTTTTCAAACTGCCAAGTCTCATACAGAGTTTGTACTGGCATTTCTAAGATCGCATGGGTGGAAGGTAAACGAAAAGAAGAGTTCTCTCGTTCCACTCACAACAGTTCCCTTCTTGGGGACTCTTATAGATTCTGTAGAAATGAAGATTTACCTGACAGAAGACAGGTTAACAAAACTTCAAAACGCCTGCCGTGTCCTTCATTCCATTCAACACCCGTCAGTGGCTCAATGTATGGAGGTGATCGGCTTAATGGTAGCGGCAATGGACATAGTCCCCTTTGCACGCCTACACCTCCGACCGCTGCAATTATGCATGCTAAGTCAGTGGAATGGGGATTACTCAGATTTGTCCCCCACTCTGAATCTGGATCAAGAGACCAGAAATTCTCTTCTGTGGTGGCTTTCTCGGCCACATCTGTCCAAGGGGATGCCATTCAGCAGGCCAAATTGGACAATTGTAACAACAGACGCCAGCCTGTTAGGTTGGGGCGCTGTCTGGAATTCCCTGAAGGCTCAGGGATCATGGACTCAGGAGGAGAGTCTCCTGCCAATAAACATTCTGGAATTGAGAGCAGTTCTCAATGCCCTTCTGGCTTGGCCCCAGTTAACAACTCGGGGGTTCATCAGATTTCAGTCGGACAACATCACGACTGTAGCTTACATCAACCATCAAGGAGGAACAAGAAGCTCCCTAGCGATGATGGAAGTATCAAAGATAATTCGTTGGGCAGAGTCTCACTCTTGCCATCTCTCAGCAATCCACATTCCGGGAGTGGAGAACTGGGAGGCGGATTTCCTAAGTCGTCAGACTTTTCATCCGGGGGAGTGGGAACTTCATCCGGAGGTCTTTGCCCAAATACTTCGACGTTGGGGCAAACCAGAGATAGATCTCATGGCGTCTCGACAGAACGCCAAGCTTCCTCGTTACGGGTCCAGATCCAGGGATCCGGGAGCGGCCCTAGTAGATGCTTTGACAGCACCTTGGACCTTCGGGAGAGCTTATGTGTTTCCACCCTTTCCGATGCTTCCTCGATTGATCGCCAGAATCAAACAGGAGAGAGCATCAGTAATTCTAATAGCGCCTGCGTGGCCTCGCAGGACCTGGTATGCAGATCTAGTGGACATGTCATCCTGTCCACCTTGGTCTCTGCCTCTGAGACAGGACCTTCTGATTCAGGGTCCCTTCAAACATCAAAATCTAATTTCTCTGAAGCTGACTGCCTGGAGATTGAACGCTTGATTTTATCAAAACGTGGATTCTCGGAGTCAGTAATTGATACCCTGATACAGGCTAGGAAGCCTGTTACCAGAAAGATTTATCATAAAATATGGCGTAAATACCTGTATTGGTGCGAATCCAAAGGTTACTCTTGGAGTAAGGTTAGGATTCCTAGGATATTGTCTTTTCTACAAGAGGGTTTAGAAAAGGGCTTATCCGCTAGTTCTTTAAAGGGACAGATCTCAGCTCTGTCCATTTTGTTACACAAACGTCTGTCAGAAGTTTCAGACGTCCAGGCTTTTTGTCAGGCTTTGGCCAGGATTAAGCCTGTGTTTAAAAATGTTGCTCCGCCATGGAGTTTAAACCTTGTTCTTAACGTTTTACAGGGCGTTCCGTTTGAACCCCTTCATTCCGTTGATATAAAATTGTTATCTTGGAAAGTTCTATTTTTAATGGCTATTTCCTCGGCTCGAAGAGTCTCTGAGTTATCAGCCTTACATTGTGATTCTCCTTATCTGATTTTTCACTCGGATAAGGTAGTTCTGCGTACTAAACCTGGGTTCTTACCTAAGGTAGTCACTAACAGGAATATCAATCAGGAGATTGTTGTTCCATCCTTGTGTCCTAATCCTTCCTCAAAGAAGGAACGACTTCTGCACAATCTAGATGTAGTTCGTGCCCTAAAATTTTATTTACAGGCAACTAAAGATTTTCGACAAACATCTTCACTGTTTGTCGTTTACTCTGGTCAGAGGAGAGGTCAAAAAGCTTCGGCTACCTCTCTCTCTTTTTGGCTTCGTAGCATAATACGTTTAGCCTATGAGACTGCTGGACAGCAGCCTCCTGAAAGAATTACAGCTCATTCCACTAGAGCTGTGGCTTCCACTTGGGCCTTTAAGAATGAGGCCTCTGTTGAACAGATTTGCAAGGCTGCAACTTGGTCTTCGCTTCATACTTTTTCCAAATTTTACAAATTTGACACTTTTGCTTCTTCGGAGGCTATTTTTGGGAGAAAGGTTCTTCAGGCAGTGGTTCCTTTTGTATAAAGATCCTGCCTATCCCTCCCGTCATCCGTGTACTTTTGCTTTGGTATTGGTATCCCAGAAGTAATGATGACCCGTGGACTGATCACACTTAACAGGAGAAAACATAATTTATGCTTACCTGATAAATTCCTTTCTCCTGTAGTGTGATCAGTCCACGGCCCGCCCTGTTTTTTATGGCAGGTCTAAATTTTTGAATTATACTCCAGTCACCACTGCACCCTTTAGCTTCTCCTTTCTCGTTGGTTCTTGGTCGAATGACTGGGTGTGACGTAGAGGGGAGGAGCTATATAGCAGCTCTGCTGGGTGATCCTCTTGCACTTCCTGTTTGGGAGGAGTTAATATCCCAGAAGTAATGATGACCCGTGGACTGATCACACTACAGGAGAAAGGAATTTATCAGGTAAGCATAAATTATGTTTTTTCAGAAAAAAAACCTGAAAAACCGACCGTCTTATAATCGAGGTCGCCTTACTTTCAGACTCTTAGCGGCGCCGAGAAGACATGTTCAAACTTCAGTCCCATAAGCTGTGCGGGGGTCACGTGAGCTGCACGGCGCTCACTTGACCCAGATCTCAAATAAGTACTGTATATGTACCAGTACTGATCACAGGAGCACAAACTGATAGGTAGGGCTAAGGGGCATACAGCAAACTTAAGTGCGGGTCACATGAGCACAGTACATGCTTCATTAATGCTGAAGTATGGTATACAGTATGCTCCTTAGCCCTATCTCCTAGTTAGAGCACATCTTTGTGAACTACATATCCCATGATTCTCAGGCTGCCTTAAAGAATGAGCATCATGGGAAATTTTCTGAAAGATGTACTACTCACTTGTGAGCCACTGACTTAATAGGTGAGCAAGATGCACATTGCCCCTATTAAAGTACCACCCCACATTACTACCCCCAGTCCCACAACCACACATGTATGAGAGGAGTGACAGGCAAAAACTGTGTGTGCTTTTTTTCCCCTTTGAATTAGATCCACAGTTGGGTGGGGACGTCTTATAAACAATTGCAGCAAACATGATTTTAATTTGTTTTACATTTTTATATTTTTTTAGAATTTACTGATATTCTGTTGTAAGACAGCAGAAATGTCTTCTAATTACAAGGTATTTACTGTCTCATGTTTTGTTGCAATTGTTTTTAATGGCCAAACTCCACAAACTACTTGCCTTATTTGTAGGAGCCAATCTGGGCTTGCATTTTGTCAGTATAAAGTCCATGGTTTGTCAGTTGTTATCTTCTAAAGTCAATTAGGGACGGATATGTTGCAGGGTTAGCCTTCAGGTGTCTGTAGGGTACATTTCCAGCTCTGAGAATGATAAAATACACAATTTTCAGAACTATATTACATAAATAATGAACGTATATTTTACTACATATAGCTAAACATTTTATATAGAAATCTCAAGGGGTTTACGAAGTCCCTTAGAACATAGAATTAAAGGGACACTGAACCCAAATTTTTTCTTTTGTGATTCAGATAGAGCATGACATTTTAAGCAACTTTCTAATTTACTCCTATTATCAAATCTATTATCAAATTTTCTTTATTCTCTTGGTATCTTTATTTGAAATGCAAGAATGTAAGTTTAGATGCCGGCCTATTTTTGGTGAACAACCTGGGTTGTTCTTGCTGATTGGTGGATAAATTCATCCACCAACAAAAAAGTGCTGTCCAGAGTCCTGAATCAAAAAAGAAGCTTAGATGCCTTCTTTTTCAAATAAAGATAGCAAGTGAACGAATAAAAATTGATAATAGAAGTAAATTAGAAAGTTGCTTAAAATTGCATGCTCTATCTGAATCACAAAAGAAAAAAAATGGGTTCAGTGTCCCTTTAAGTGAAGCAGTTCTGTTTGTATTATAAAAGTATTTGTTCCTATTTCTTTTTTACAAAGTCGGGTTCCATCCCATTTCTTTGACTGTTGTGAAGATTATGTGACTATCTTGCAATTTATTGTTGTTTTTATTTGTATGTATTCAGGTACATTGCTGACCACACCGCAGCACACTGCCCTAGGAGCACATCCAGTCTCTGTGCCAACTTACAGAGCTCAGGGTGCCCCTACGTACAGCTATGTACCTCCCCACTGGTAATCTCACTGGCCTATCCATGTAAGTATCTGAATCACAGGTTTGTCTCGTTGCTTTCTCATGATCACAATCTCAAGGGCAACATCCTGGCATGAGAATATCACTGCTGACAATGTATAGGGAGCCGTGTGGTCTTTTTGTAGGTATCTGTTAACTCTTTGGGTTCCAGAGAGGGCAAAATGAATTGTGAATCTCCACAAGTGACATTGCTGCAGGCTCATTAAATTCCTGACAAGTACTGGCGTAGGCAATGTATATTGATTTAATTTATGTTACAGCAATAACAGTGTTGTGGTGACATCAGCTGGCCTCTTAAGGGAACTCCATTCCTATTTCTCAAAGTATTGTTCTGTTAAAGTATGGTGTCACGTTTTACATAAAATTATAATTTAAGCCTTAAATAGAACAGTAGAAAGGAAGAATAATCAAATTAATTGGACTTATGTGCATTTGAATTTTTATTAAACGCATTTTTTTATATAGTTTAACCCCTTCACGCTGTTAGGACGTTCCATGCCATCCTAACTGCGTCCTGCAGCCTCCCCCTTTGAAGCAAGCTAGAATCGGACTGGGGGGTGTCTAGCGGTGTAGGCAGTCCCTCATGATCCGATCCTGACCTTCAAATCACTTGATCCTATCGACGATCACGTGATTTCATTTTGAGAGCAAGTGTTTACATCGGAACTTAGTTCTAATCTAGGCACTACCATCCCGGCATGAAAGGGTTAAGCGATGTAGGCAGTCCCTCATGATCCGATCCTGACCTTCAAATCACTTGATCCTATCGACGATCACGTGATTTCATTTTTACAGCAAGTGTTTATATCGGAACTTAGTTCTGATCTAGGCTCTACCATCCCGGCATGAAGGGGTTAAGAAAACACTTCTAATCAAAACTGAGCTATGAGTCAGCGGAAGTGATGCACACAACATAAGGGGAGAGGTTATGCTCCAATTCCTGTCCATTATCACTGCTACGGCATAAAATGCATCTTACTGATTGTCAGCACCGTGGAACCTGAGATTTGTTAAGCTCTGTGTAAATTATCATTCAGCTTTCTTAGAATTATTAGCAATAACAGTTTATTAAATAGATACAAATCTAAAATCAATGTAATGAAAGCTAAAGGGAATTTTTTCCAGCGATCTAACTTAGGAAAAAATATTTTGCAAAGAGCAAAGGGGTCATTACAATTTTATTGTTGAGATCTTTGGCTTTGTACGCTAGATAATTGTTAGCTATGAGCAAATAATAAACCATAAACACCTGCATAAGGGTTGAACACAGTCACCTTCAGAGCAGCAATGCAGTACTGGGAGCAATCTGAACACTTATGGTTAGCCAATGAGAAGATGCATAGGAATAGTTGCCAATCAGCAGCTAGCTCTCAGTAGTGAAAACTGAACAGTCTCTTAAAGTGACATGTTCTGTCTGAACCATGAAAGTTTAATCTTTATTTTCATGCCACTTTAAAAGTACAGTCTACACCTTAGTTATCGTAAAGTCTTACCTTAGATGAAGCTGGAAATAGCCTCCTGCACCATTTATATATCATGCAACAGGAACGGTAAAACAGTTATTTCAAAATGAATATTCTTTCTGGCCAGTTTGAAATGGCTGCCAAGCTCCACCCACCAATGACATCACGATTTGGGCTGCATCTATGCACTGTGCTGAATAGCATTGCCAGTCTGTTGAATCCAACTAGTAAGCATTTTGTGATTGGAAGCAATATGCAGCCCAGGTCATGATGCCATCAGTGGGTGGAGCTTGGCATCCATTTCAAACTGTCCAGAAACAATATTCATTTAAAAATGACTGTTTTACCGTTCCTGCTGCATGATATAGAAAGGAATGCAGAGGCTATTTGCAGCTTAATCTAAGGTAAGACTTTAAGGTGTAGACTGTCCCTTTAAGGACTATTGTTTTAGTTTCTAGGATAATTTGTTACTTATCCCTTGATGTGACAAATGCAACGTCTAGCGAGATTACATGTAATAGAGAAAACGTTGTCTCAAGAAAGTCTGTGACTGAGAACATTTCTCTTTTCCAGGTCTGGAGTCAAACATTGTATGCAACTGCTCGAGTCTTACATCGATTTTGGAGCAAATGTACAACAGCACCAGATTTGTCTGCAAAGAACAAAAAAGGATAAAACAATTGTACAAGGGTCACTTTATTCTTTTTTTTGTGTGTTGGTTTTTTTTTTTGTTGGTTTTTTAAAGCTGCTTTTTGTAATATCCCATTTATTTTATTTTATTTACAGTCCTCAAATATTCATATCATGTTTATTTCACTCTCAGAGCAAAGGATTATGGGTCCTCTGTCATTTAGTATTGCAGTACCCAGAGGGCTTTCACAGGTCCACAACATTTTCCTTTGCTTCATTATTGTATTTAGTTATTCAAGATGGATAAGCGTCAAAAGTTCGCAGATCCTGAATACAGAAAGCTCTCGTCTTTTTTTTTTTTTTTTCTCCCAAAAATTTACTTTCATTTTTCAAACGTTTAGAAAAGCAGTTAAACAGTGTCTTCCAAAAGTGTTGCAAAGGGATTATGTCTAAAAGATAGTACATCTTTTTTTTTTTTTTTTTATTAAAGTCGTTGCACGCTTTTGTCATAGAAAAAGGACAAATTGTTAGATTTTCACAATGATTTTTTTTTTTCTTTAAATGTTTATTCTGCTTTCTTTTTTTTTTTTATACTTGCTATGAAACTCAAAGCTGTTATACTGGTGCTTTGCAGTGAAGGATGGAGGAATTTGGCAAGGCATATTATAGAATAGCCACTTTTCTGTGTATAAGCACAACACCTATATACAAGTTATTTTATTATTATTATTTTTTTTTTAGTTTACATTTCAATTCAAAGGGTATTTCTTACCTTGTATGCCCTTCTGCAAAAAGCAGTTTCTACGTGTCAATCCAGCACTCTAGAAACTGAACTGGGCTATCAGGAACTCACAGATTATCCACTACAGTATATTGACTCTTGATTTAAAGGAAGTCCACACTTTGCTATGTAACGCAGTTTCCCTTAGTAGGTGTGGTGTATTGTTATAGATAAGTTATTGTTTATTGTGATAAAATAATGTTAAAATAGTGGGCCTGGATATGCTCGTTTATACACAGGTACTAGTTTGCATGGGTGGAATTTTGTTAGGACAAAGAGGAATATTTAGTAATGTGCGGTAGCACTCCATCAATCAACGTATACTGCAGCTATTAAGTCATTTTCGAAGTACGTATGGCAAGAATGGCCTTATGGGCGCAGCCTTCGTTGGCAGCCAAGGGGTTAAAGAGCGACAGTAGTTTGTCTTTTCTACCCATTTCAACATTAACTCTTTTGTATTGTTTCTTGCAAGATCTATATAGGGTTCTAAGTATTGTTGTCTTGTGGCTGCAAAACCTAAAATCTATAATTCAATGGGTGTAAATGTTACATTTTTTCCCCTTGTTTTCCAGACTAGATTTTGATTACTTCTCACTAACACCTAGCCCATATTAATTTGTACGCCCGTTGGTTTTAGTAAGTCTCTTCTATTGACCTCAGCATCAAAAGTCTTAACTTTAAAATAGACTAAACAAAGTGCATTTAACATATTTTGCTTTTGTAAAAAAAAAAAAAAAATGTAGTTTTATTCACGCTCCCTAGAGACCCCCAAAAAAATAATATAACAAAACATTCTCTAACCAGGATGTTCAAAATGCTGCAAATTGCATAAAGCAGCTATTTGTTTTGCAGCATTTGTAGGTTACAGAATTTGCTTTTTAGCCTCTTTATGGCGTGGGATAAACACCATTTTTTTGCACAAAAGCAAGTGGTATTTAATGTTTCTTTAACTTTGTCTGAGCCAGTTGAAATGTTATTTTACTTGTAATCTAAAATATTTTGTCGGGGGGAACGTTTTAAAGGGACATAAGGGTAAAAAAAAAAATCTGTTCTTTAAAAGGACATTGTTATAAAGAAAATGATGGTTTATTCTCAACAGGAAAATGTTTGTTTTTCAAACAAAAAACTTTAACAGGTTTTGAATTATGACTACAATTTCCCTTGTAACAATAGTGCCGTCCCTATAAATTGCACGCAACAGTCTGCATTAATTAAAACAAAAATGCTGATATTTAAAGGGACGTATAAAATAATGTGCACAATGCATTTCAGTTTTGAATAGAAATATTTCTGCAATATACAGGCATTATCAAAAATTCTCCTAGTAAAAGTTATCATACATATGTTGCAATGCCCTGTGCATGAGCATTCAAACACTGCACCCCATAGGTGGCATTGATCGTGTCCCGTGTACCAGCATTCAATGTGTGTATGCCACCAAGATCATCCCCACAGAAAACTCTGCAAGTCGTGTCACATTATGAGATTGCCAAGTGGGGGCAGTGTAATACTTAGAAATATTCTAACATTTTCTGTTATATATAAAAGTTACTTAAAGGGACAGTCTCTGTTGAAAAGAATCATCTGTGTTCGAGCAAGACGTTTCTTGCTCGTGTACACTATTTTGCGCATGCGCATTGTATTTTGAACGTTAAGGAGGGCTTTTAAAACCCCGGGAAAGAAAGAATACCGCTCAGTTGCATAGTGGGTCCTTGACGATCAAAATACAATGCGCACATGCGCAAAATTGCGTGCACGAGCAAGAAATGTCTTGCTCGACACGGAGACAATTCTTTTCAACAGAGCCTTCAGTGAGAATGTTGTCAGGGAAAGGAGGGGTCTGGCGGCCATTTCAAATCGGCCGGAGGGTGCAAAGTAAGTGATTTTTAACGAAAACAATATATGCATTAACCATGTTCTAAAGGAGGATTAAAACATCATTAACAACTACATAGGAATAAGTAATTCCAAATTTTGTGTTGACTGTCCCTTTAAGCTATCCAAAGCATCAGTGTAATTTAACTTACATTGATTTAATGATAATTTGTGCAAAAAACCATTGAAAAGAATATTTGCTTATAGTAGCTTACATTTTAGGTGGGTGGTCAGTAAAATCAGCTGGCTGGTGTGCCCGTTCAATTCAATAGGGCCGGGGGAGAACACTGAAGATATATTGCAAAAACGCTTCTATTCAGTTGTGACTATTACGCTCCTTTAAATTACGCTCCTTTAAAGGGTTTTTTAATTCCTCATGAAATTTTGAAAATGATCATGTAAATATTTTGCAGTTCGTATGACCCTACTACATATGTGATTATTTTATGCTCTACGCTCTACAATTGGCCACAGCTGAGATGCTCTAAAAAAGTTATAATCTGCACTTTTTTGACAATTTTATTTTTATCTGAATAATTTGCAGTGCTGATATAGTATATGCCCCCTTGTGTCTGTATAAGTGGCTCAGCCAATACTCACCCACAGTCACTTCTACTCTTTGACATGAAAGATTAAACTCCATCTGGGTATTGGTTGATGTTTCCTTTAGGGGGAAGCACAGGTTATGTTTAAAGGGATACTAAACCCAAATTTTTTATTTCATGATTCAAATATAGCATGCATTTTTAAACAACTTTCTCATTTAAATCTAAATGTAGCCACAAGTTATCAAGCGCTACCTAGGTTCTGAACCAAAGATGTCCGGGTGGTAAACTTAAATTCCTGTTTTTTTTAAATGAAGATACCAAGAGAACGAAGAAAAATTTATAATAGGAGTAAATTAGAAACGTGCTTAAAATTGCCTGTTCTATCTGAATCGGGAAAGAAAAAAAATTGGGTTTAGTGTCCCTTTAATAGATGCAGGCAGCTTAACCATATCAAAAGGGGATGATGCATTGCAAAACTTTTGTCGTACAGCAGTTTATTTTTGACATTAATTTCCCTTTAAGATAAAATAAGTGTACAACCTCACTTATAGCGGGCAATAACCTGTATTTAGTGGCGTATACCAGCAGTGTCACTCCTACAATATTCCTGTACTGAAATAATTCATTTTAAAATATCAATTTTCATTAGATCTGCTATTGATCATTACTACATCACAGGAGATAAAAACATACCACTGTTACGTATCCGTAAAAATAATAATAAAATCAAAGATAATTCAGTAAAAGTTTGCAGATTTTTTTTCTATAATGACTGCTAATACGACACACACACACACACACACACATATACAGTGTATATATAGCTATGCAACATATGAGTTGGTTTGATATTTGGGTATTACAACGCCTTGTTGGTTATATCATGCTATAATTCACTGTAAAATCAAAAAATCTTTTTGTTAACAAAATAAAATACTAAAAGAAATAACCGTTTGCACGTACATTCCCTGATATTTTTAAATGTTGGAATTTTCTGTCTCTGTCTTATTTTTATTTTTTAAATTCAGCTGCTTTCCTGTATCATCTTTATTATGCGAGTCCTAAAACTGATCTACTCTTTATTGAATGTGGGGTGTAATCAGCTTTTAGATTAGAAGCCGCATTAATAAAAAGCGTAATAAAAACAGACAAATTCACCATGCTAACTGCAAGAGTTATAGGGGAAATATGCAAAGAACAAGTTACTTTTTGTTTCTTTTATTTATTTATTTTATTAAACAAAAAAAATGATTATTTTTTTATTTATTGCTGCATTTTTTTATTTTATTTTATTTTTTAAAAAGAAAGATTTGTATTGCTTGGGACAATGTACTCAATTATTTGATCTTGTAAAAGCAGCAAAAAAATGTATTAAAATATCCAAAGGAAAAAGTTGTGTAAATTTAAACTGAAATTTCTAGGAATTCTCCGTCACATAGACTGATAAGGAACATGTTCCACAGCTAGAAAAAAAAGTGCTTTATTCAGCACAGCAACATACAATTAAAAAAAAAAACACGTGCAAACTACATTATATATATATAATTATATATATATATATATATATATATATATATATATATATATATATATATATATATATATATATATATATATATATATAGTATCTCTAGCCAGACATATTTATCTCCAAATGTCAGACATATTTGTAACATTAATCTGAAGTGTTTGTTCTTTTTACGTGTTTAATAAAAAGCGTTTTTTTTTTTTGTTTTTTTTTGTTTGTTTGTTTTTTATTTGTGTTGCTAGTGGTTTCAGAAATCGTTCTAAATGAACTCTTGACATTGGAGGTAGAAGCATAGCGCAGTTTGTTCAGATTCTGCTCTTGAATGCACTTTATATGGGGGGAAAATATGAAGTGTCGGATTCCACAATATGCAGACATGGTTCCTTATGTAATGAAATTAAATACTGTCAGATATTACCTCAGATATACAGCAGAGCAATGCTATGTGGGTTTACCCAACCATTTAAATATATGGATATAAACAGTAATAATCAATGTTGCTTTAGTTAGTCTATAAATCGTGGATTAGGATGAATTTGTTACTTGTAAAGAGATATTAAATGATCATAGTACATATTATTGATAAAGTGAGCCACATGCATCTTAAAAAGAGAGTGCAGACAAAACCTAATTATTTAATTTATTTATTATTTTAGTAAATACCCAATTTAATACATCTTAGCTTATTGAGTGAGCTACTGAATACTGCAGTTTTCCTGGTCCTGCAAAATTATACATAGTGACTGCTTGATCAGTGCAGACGCTTATTTTTATTTTTTTATCTGGTGTTTATTATAAACATCAAATGAGATGAGATACGTCTAGCCTTTTTAGAGTTATATTCCTGGTAGCAAAATCCTACATATCTCACTGCTTTATGTTTATGGAGATCTGTTGCAATTCAGTTCTTCATTATGGATATATATTGTGCACATATAAAAAAGACTTCAGTGTCCTATTAAGTCCATACTTTTGGTCTATTCTATAAACTGGGCCCAGAGCTTTATGTAATCAGGTGAAATGCAGGGCGGCACATATCTTATCAGTGCGAGCCAATAAGAAAAGGAACAGGCGATAAGGTGGGGAATAAATGGTTCAGAATATATCAAGTTTCTCTTATCTCCTTTGCCAAGGCAAATTAGGGATAAATATAAATAAATTACCATGCTCATATGGAGACCTTTATATCCCTTTCAGACATCTATACAAAAACAATTTGTAGAATTCAAAATATTAGTTTCTATTTGTGGCAACTGAATACATCCTCACCACTTTTTTTTTTGTATGGATAGTAAACCTTTAGTATGGACATAAAAGAATGTGCTTCATAACATATATTATTTAACATATAGTACAGGGAAATAATACCCTCAATATATATTTTAGTTATACAGTTTTTTCAATCAATTCTTTGTCTGTATTCTCACATATACCTGGCTACTGAAAATGCATTCAATAGAGCAGATTAGTTTATTATAACTCTATAAAATTCAATAGCCAAATCTAAAACAAAGAATTATCAGCAAGTTAATTGTGTATTGCATGCAGCTCATTAAAGGGACACTGAACCCAATTTTTTTCTTTTGTGATTCAGATAGAACATGCAATTTTAAGCAACTTTCTAAGTTACTCCTATTATCAAATTTTCTTCATTCTCTTGGTATCTTTATTTGAAATGCAAGAATGTAAGTTTAGATGCCGGCCCATTTTTGGTGAACAACCTGGGTTGCCCTGGCTGATTGGTGGATAAATTCATCAACCAATAAAAAACTGCTGTCCAGAGGTCTGAACCAAACAAAAGCTTAGATGTCTTCTTTTTCAAATAAAAATAACAAGAGAACGAAGAAATATTGATAATAGGAGTAAATTAGAAAGTTGCTTAAAATTGCGTACTCTAACTAAATCACAAAAGAAAAAATTTGGGTTGTCCTTTTAAACAAAAAAAAAATATATGCACACACACACGTATATGTATATACTTATATATATATATATATATATATATATATCCAATAACAGAAAGCACTCCAGAAGTCTTGTTAATATATCACCTTTAATCGTGAACGTTTTCGGGCTACAAACAGCCCGTCCTCAAACTAACAAGACTTCTGGAGTGCTTTCTGTTATTGGATATATCGTGTTTTTGTTAGCACCCGAAGCAGCTGTACTAGGAGGATCTGGAGTGCACTTTGTATGTATGTATATATATATATATATATATATATATATATATATATATATATATGAGACACACATGCATTAACCATAACCAAAGGATTGACTATCTTTGATTTAAATCCTTTATTTCCTTTTTTTTTTTTTTAAATCAGTGATGCAGTTTTTTTCTGTTATGCAGTCAACTGTGTTCATCAGAATACGCAGTTCCGTGCATGTTAATATCCATGAACAAAGAATTACAAATAGATACTTTAGTCTGCTGTAGTTATCACATAACTTTATATCTGCAGCATTTACAAATGATGGAAATTGTAACCAATAACTCTAGTTACTAATATGTATGATTTTACTACACAAACGGGTTGTAACCATAGAAACTGTTATATGCATCCCTCTGTCAATGTGTATTAAAACAAACTCAAAGATTTGTACATAACAATGCTTGTGTCTCTTTTTCATCACTTGAGTTTAACCAGAGAAATGAGCCATCTTCTTACTGCGTTCATATAAAGTGGCAATCTTATTAATGCTTAAAGGGACATGAAACCAAAAAAATTTATTTCATGATTCAGATAGAGAATACAATTGTAAACAACTCTCTAATTTACTTCTATTATCTAATCTGTTTTTTTCTCTTGGTATCATTTGTTAAAAGCATATATAAATAGGCTCAGTAGCTGCTGATTGGTGGCTGCACATGGATGCCTCGTGTGATTGGCTCACCATGTGCATTGCTATTTCTTCAACAAAGGATATTTAAAGTATGATGCAAATTAGACAATACAAGCAAATCGGAATCTTTGTTTAAAATTGTATTGTCTATCTGAATCATGAAAGAAAATGTTTGGGTTTCACGTCCCTTTAATTAATGGTACACAGGAAGTTCAAGACAATCCATTTACTTATGGATGTGCAAAACCACTGAATCCTTTTTAGTGAGTATTCTCATTATCTCATAATCACTAAATTCTTAGATAATATCTAGTAAAAGTGTTAATGGATTTTAACCCCTTGGCTGTGCAATTGGAGTTCTGTGTTCACAAACATTATCAATGATCGTGTGCAGGGGGATTTTGAGCTAAAAATAATGAAAATGATTACTCTGTCATATAGGCAGCTTGCCGTGCAAGATCCCCTGCAGCAGATCCTGATTCTAGTTTTTTGGGGTTTTATGTAACTTTAGTTACGGAACCCAAGCCAGTCTGATGTGCTTGCTCTAGTTCCAAAAAAATTACCCAGAATATTCTGTTGAGTTAGTCGTCAGATTTACAACCATGTAATTGATTGAAAAGCAATAGGGAACTTTTTCTGTAATCGTTTAGAGCACAAGAAATATTGTGCATGGCAATAAAGAGGTATTGTCTCGGTTTAGCTGTAACTTGCATAGATTTTTTTTATTTGGATTTATTGGATTGTATAAAGTATTAATGAGCAAAACCTAGATCTGCCGGATTACCTTTTGAAAAGCACAATTACTGTTGGAAATGTGTTAGCGCTGTGCTGCGTTTAGGTGCTTGTACTAGTGTGTTAAATCATTTGGCTTTATTAGCTGGCTAAACCGTATTAATTGCACAGTAATGCTGTGTTCATTGTCAGCCAGCTGGATAAAGGGTGCTGTTAGCAGTGTTGTGATCACAGAGCAAATGTGTTTTATTATTCACTCATTATTTACTTAATATTAGTGTAGTTAAACCTCATTTTGACCACCTTGAATAACTAGGAATCGTGAATATTCTCATTTTCCAAAGCCACAGGATGCATTTACCCTAAGCCTGAGATCCTTTATAGCCCAATATCAGATTCCCAAGCAAGTCTGTGATAACCTCACTGTTTAATGTCACTTCAAGGTTAAGCAACCATTTGCTAAACACTCAGGCCTAGATTTAGAGTTCGGCGGTAAAAGGGCTGTTAACGCTCCGCGGGTTTTTTTCTGGCCGCACCATAAATTTAACTCTGGTATCGAGAGTTCAAACAAATGCTGCGTTAGGCTCCAAAAAAGGAGCGTAGAGCATTTTTACCGCAAATGCAACTCTCGATACCAGAGTTGCTTACGGACGCGGCCGGCCTCAAAAACGTGCTCGTGCACGATTCTCCCATAGGAAACAATGGGGCTGTTTGAGCTGAAAAAAA
Source organism: Bombina bombina (assembly GCF_027579735.1). Taxonomy (NCBI): domain Eukaryota; kingdom Metazoa; phylum Chordata; class Amphibia; order Anura; family Bombinatoridae; genus Bombina; species Bombina bombina. Next base: position 1,235,235,509 of record NC_069501.1, on the reverse strand, counting down.
ACCTAACACCTGCAAAAAAGCAGCGTTCAGCTCCTAACGCAGCCCCATTGTTTGCTATGCGGTAACCCTTCCTACGTCTGCACTTAACACTCTAACATGTACCCCGAGTCTAAACACCCCTACCCTTACACTTATTAACCCCTATTCTGCCGCCCCCGCTATCGCTGACCCCTGCATTACACTTTTAACCCCTAATCTGCCGCTCCGTAAACCGCCGCCACCTACGTTATCCTTATGTACCCCTAATCTGCTGCCCTAACATCGCCGACCCCTATGTTATATTTATTAACCCCTAATCTGCCCCCCACAACGTCGCCGACACCTACCTACACTTATTAACCCCTAATCTGCCGACCGGACCTGAGCGCTACTATAATAAAGTTATTAACCCCTAATCCGCCTCACTAACCCTATCATAAATAGTATTAACCCCTAATCTGCCCTCCCTAACATCGCCGACACCTACCTTCAATTATTAACCCCTAATCTGCCGACCGGAGCTCACCGCTATTCTAATAAATGTATTAACCCCTAAAGCTAAGTCTAACCCTAACACTAACACCCCCCTAAGTTAAATATAATTTTTATCTAACGAAATAAATTAACTCTTATTAAATAAATGATTCCTATTTAAAGCTAAATACTTACCTGTAAAATAAATCCTAATATAGCTACAATATAAATTACATTTATATTATAGCTATTTTAGGATTAATATTTATTTTACAGGTAACTTTGTATTTATTTTAACCAGGTACAATAGCTATTAAATAGTTAAGAACTATTTAATAGTTACCTAGTTAAAATAATTACAAATTTACCTGTAAAATAAATCCTAACCTAAGATATAATTAAACCTAACACTACCCTATCAATAAAATAATTAAATAAACTACCTACAATTACCTACAATTAACCTAACACTACACTATCAATAAATTAATTAAACACAATTGCTACAAATAAATACAATTAAATAAACTATCTAAAGTACAAAAAATAAAAAAGAACTAAGTTACAGAAAATAAAAAAATATTTACAAACATAAGAAAAATATTACAACAATTTTAAACTAATTACACCTACTCTAAGCCCCCTAATAAAATAACAAAGACCCCCAAAATAAAAAATTCCTTACCCTATTCTAAATTTAAAAAGTTACAAGCTCTTTTACCTTACCAGCCCTGAACAGGGCCCTTTGCGGGGCATGCCCCAAGAATTTCAGCTCTTTTGCCTGTAAAAAAAAACATACAATACCCCCCCCCCAACATTACAACCCACCACCCACATACCCCTAATCTAACCCAAACCCCCCTTAAATAAACCTAACACTAAGCCCCTGATGATCTTCCTACCTTGTCTTCACCATGCCAGGTTCACCGATCCGTCCTGGCTCCAAGATCTTCATCCAACCCAAGCAGGGGCTAGACATCCACTGAAGAAGTCCAGAAGAGGGTCCAAAGTCTTCCTCCTATCCGGCAAGAAGAGGACATCCGGACCGGCAAACATCTTCTCCAAGCGGCATCTTCTATGTTCTTCCATCCGATGACGACCGGCTCCATCTTGAAGACCTCCAGCGCGGATCCATCCTCTTCTTCCGACGACTAGACGACGAATGACGGTTCCTTTAAGGGACGTCATCCAAGATGGCGTCCCTCGAATTCCGATTGGCTGATAGGATTCTATCAGCCAATCGGAATTAAGGTAGGAATTTTCTGATTGGCTGATGGAATCAGCCAATCAGAATCAAGATCAATCCGATTGGCTGATCCAATCAGCCAATCAGATTGAGCTCGCATTCTATTGGCTGATCGGAACAGCCAATAGAATGCGAGCTCAATCTGATTGGCTGATTGGATCAGCCAATCGGATTGATCTTGATTCTGATTGGCTGATTCCATCAGCCAATCAGAAAATTCCTACCTTAATTCCGATTGGCTGATAGAATCCTATCAGCCAATCGGAATTCGAGGGACGCCATCTTGGATGACGTCCCTTAAAGGAACCGTCATTCGTCGTCTAGTCGTCGGAAGAAGAGGATGGATCCGCGCTGGAGGTCTTCAAGATGGAGCCGGTCGTCATCGGATGGAAGAACATAGAAGATGCCGCTTGGAGAAGATGTTTGCCGGTCCGGATGTCCTCTTCTTGCCGGATAGGAGGAAGACTTTGGACCCTCTTCTGGACTTCTTCAGTGGATGTCTAGCCCCTGCTTGGGTTGGATGAAGATCTTGGAGCCAGGACGGATCGGTGAACCTGGCATGGTGAAGACAAGGTAGGAAGATCATCAGGGGCTTAGTGTTAGGTTTATTTAAGGGGGGTTTGGGTTAGATTAGGGGTATGTGGGTGGTGGGTTGTAATGTTGGGGGGGGGGTATTGTATGTTTTTTTTTACAGGCAAAAGAGCTGAAATTCTTGGGGCATGCCCCGCAAAGGGCCCTGTTCAGGGCTGGTAAGGTAAAAGAGCTTGTAACTTTTTAAATTTAGAATAGGGTAAGGAATTTTTTATTTTGGGGGTCTTTGTTATTTTATTAGGGGGCTTAGAGTAGGTGTAATTAGTTTAAAATTGTTGTAATATTTTTCTTATGTTTGTAAATATTTTTTTTTTTCTGTAACTTAGTTCTTTTTTATTTTTTGTACTTTAGATAGTTTATTTAATTGTATTTATTTGTAGCAATTGTGTTTAATTAATTTATTGATAGTGTAGTGTTAGGTTAATTGTAGGTAATTGTAGGTAGTTTATTTAATTATTTTATTGATAGGGTAGTGTTAGGTTTAATTATATCTTAGGTTAGGATTTATTTTACAGGTAAATTTGTAATTATTTTAACTAGGTAACTATTAAATAGTTCTTAACTATTTAATAGCTATTGTACCTGGTTAAAATAAATACAAAGTTACCTGTAAAATAAATATTAATCCTAAAATAGCTATAATATAAATGTAATTTATATTGTAGCTATATTAGGATTTATTTTACAGGTAAGTATTTAGCTTTAAATAGGAATCATTTATTTAATAAGAGTTAATTTATTTCGTTAGATAAAAATTATATTTAACTTAGGGGGGTGTTAGTGTTAGGGTTAGACTTAGCTTTAGGGGTTAATACATTTATTAGAATAGCGGTGAGCTCCGGTCGGCAGATTAGGGGTTAATAATTGAAGGTAGGTGTCGGCGATGTTAGGGAGGGCAGATTAGGGGTTAATACTATTTATGATAGGGTTAGTGAGGCGGATTAGGGGTTAATAACTTTATTATAGTAGCGCTCAGGTCCGCTCGGCAGATTAGGGGTTAATAAGTGTAGGCAGGTGTCGGCGACGTTGTGGGGGGCAGATTAGGGGTTAATAAATATAACATAGGGGTCGGCGATGTTAGGGGCAGAAGATTAGGGGTACATAGGGATAACGTAGGTGGCGGCGATTTGCGGTCGGAAGATTAGGGGTTAATTATTTTAAGTAGCTTGCGGCGACGTTGTGTGGGGCAAGTTAGGGGTTAATAAATATAATATAGGGGTCGGCGGGGTTAGGGGCAGCAGATTAGGGGTACATAAGTATAACGTAGGTGGCGGTCGGCAGATTAGGGGTTAAAAATTTTAATCGAGTGGCGGCGATGTGGGGGGAGCTCGGTTTAGGGGTACATAGGTAGTTTATGGGTGTTAGTGTACTTTAGGGTACAGTAGTTAAGAGCTTTATAAACCGGCGTTAGCCAGAAAGCTCTTAACTCCTGCTTTTTTCAGGCGGCTGGAATCTTGTCGTTAGAGCTCTAACGCTCACTGCAGAAACGACTCTAAATACCAGCGTTAGAAAGATCCCATTGAAAAGATAGGCTACGCAAATGGCGTAGGGGGATCTGCGGTATGGAAAAGTCGCGGCTGTAAAGTGAGCGTTAGACCCTTTAATCACTGACTCCAAATACCAGCGGGCGGCCATAACCAGCGTTAGGAGCCTCTAACGCTGGTTTTGACGGCTACCGCCGAACTCTAAATCTAGGCCTCAGTACGTTATCAGCATAGTACTGTGGTTATTCACGCCTTCCTCTAGTAGTCATTGGTGCTGCAATGTTTAAAGGGACATAATACCCTAAATAATATGCTAAATCAGAATAATAGTTATTTTACCTCACAATTTCTTCACCTTACCATAGTAAGTGTTCTGTGAACAGTTACCCTTCAGCTACTGTCAGCTGCATGTTGGGGAAAAAAGCCAATAAGTTTTATTGGTGCTGCACTCACACTATGCTGTTCTACGATCTCATGAGATTTCACTAAAATTTTGCAAAGTTTCACAGTAAACCTTAAACAAAGGAGGTAAAGTGACTGTACCAGACGCACTAGCATCCTGATTGGCTGCTTAAATGAGATGTGGATAGTGAGGAGATTTTGAGGTAAAATCTCTTCCTTTTTTACATAGAGATGTTCAGGTGATATTTTCTAGGCAGTTTTTTACAGCTATGCTGCATCACTTTCATGTGTTTCAAATTTCTGGTATTATGTCCCTTTAAATCTAGCTTTCACTGCTTTCCAGTGCTGATGTGTAACTTAGGTTCCAAAATGGTGCAACCACGATTAGAGGAAGGTGCATGAAATGTATATATTGTTTAATGCCCTTGTTAAATTCTGAGATTAACACGGATTCTCACACTAGGTGCCAAATTCCAAGAATTCTAAGCATCTGATACTCGCACACCAATCAGATGTTTGCAGTGATCTGAGATCAGCATCTATTGCAAGATTCAGTGTGAATCTCGGGGTTTAAAAAACATCACCAGAATGTACCCTGAAAGGTCTCTTTAATTATGTAGCAATTAATAAGTGTGTGTTTTGTTTTCCTCTGGTGACATTAAATACATCTCATGATGTTGCCTTTATCAGTGGCCACAGCCCTCAGCAGATCTATCTATAGTACATACCTGTATATCCGCTAATGTTTCATGCAGTATGTATTTTGCAGATATTAAATGTATTTATTTTTTGTGCAGCACAAGGCACAATACATAAAATTGTTGTCAATTGGTTTACCTGAATAGTATTCAGTAAAATTGTGGTTGGTGCGAAAAAATAACTTGTTGGATAAAGTGATGTGCAATTCAATTAAATTCAAACTCAAAGAAAGGACCAGATTTTATTGTATGCTGTAGCTAGGCATGTTACTCGGCTGCTTTTTGCCTTTATAAACCCAAGACCAGTAACATAGCTTATAACAATAACTTATTAAAAAGGACAAAGAGGTCCCTGCAAAGGTTAGGGGCTATTAAAAAGTTCTGCATTTTCTGTTGATGTGAAGATGCTCACTAGCTCCCTCTGGTGACAAGGGTTCAACAAGAATTTGCAAGATTTCAAATGTAAAAATAATTTAGCAGTTTAAATTGCAATGCTGCAATATTACATAGTCGCTCAGGTCTCCTGAGTAATCAGCATGGCCAGATGGTATGTATTTTATTTGTCATGAAAACACTTCATTCCTTTGTGTATGTGAGACATTTGGATAAACAGGGAGAGAGGAAATTGGAGGACTGCAAGTGGGGGAGAAATTGATGTGTTTTTAGTGAGCTAGAACAGGACACCCCCTCCTGCTACAAAAGAGAGGATGGACACCACATTAAAGGCTTTAGATATTTAGCTCATCACAACCAAGTGTAACATCACAATTTTTACAGTCAGATCTAAAGTTACTTATTTTGTCTACATACTGGGAAGGATGAAAATCAACGCAGACAAAAGCCCTGCATTAGCCGTGCCTGTTTTCTTACGTTGGCTAATACATTACAAACAATGAATAATGATTAGAAATTGTATGGATCTAAATAATTGTGTTACCTTTAGAAAAAGCTTAGCTAATGATTTATCAACAAAAATCACCATTTAAAGGGACATGAAACACAATTTGTTTTAATTCACGATTTAGTGAGAGCATGTAATTTTAAACAACTTTTCAATTTACTTCTATTATCTAATTTTTTTTAATTCTTTTGATATCCTTTGTTGAAATGCATGATTGGTGGCTGCACAGATACCCATGAGCATTGCTATTTCTTCAACAAAGGATATCTAAAGAATGAAGCAAATTAGATAATCAAAGTAAATTGGAATGTTGTGTAAAATTTTATTCTCTATCTGAATCATGAAAATGCATTTAGGTTTCATGTCCCTTTAAGTCTAGGGAGATTTTTGTAGATAAATCCTTTGATAAGCTTTTCTAAGGGATTATTTTTGACCTCCTGCATTGGCTAATTGCTACAAAATATACCCTTATTAATCAAGCCCATATAAACCTTCGCTTTGAAATGTACTTTAGTGCAAGACTTTAAAAATGCATATTAATCGTTTTTTGTGACCCAGATGTCTATCTTGAAGGACTAGGTATTAACACTTCAAGAGAATGAGCTGTGTGTACAAGTATTTGCTCCTGTATTTTATGAACAATAATTAATAATTAGTAATTTTTTATTATTATTTGCAGTTTGGACATGTAATTTAAAAAACAAAAAAAAATGCTTTTTTACCATAAGTGTTATTTAAGTTTTGGTTTGAATAGTTGATGTTTATTAAACATAACTAAAAGAAAATTACAGTAAAATAATTGGATGATTTTGAGCTGTGGGATCATTTTATTGCACAAGAGTGTGGGCTTTCTTTATTATCAGTGGGAGCAATTTATGTTTTAAAGACCAAACAAAAACTAAAGGAAATGTACACTTAGTATTTGCTGTTTGTTTTTTTATTGTAGGGTTTCGTTCTATTTCACATATGTTCAGTTTTAGCTCTAAAAACTCATTACAGACACAAGTTCTCCCCTGCTGGGGTGGCATTATCAAGTAGCCGGCTAGGGGGCAGTGTAATGCTTTGCAAACTTATAACATTTTTTGTTATTTATAAATGTTACTTAAGCTGTCCAAAGCACAAAATAATTGTACAGTTTAACAACAAATGACTTAATATTAATTTGTGCCAGGGGATTTTGGGGGGGGGATATAACTTTAGCTTAATATTGACTTAAATGCGTTTGTAAAATCAGCCGGGTGGTGTGCCCATTAAATAGTTCCTATGTAGAAGATTGTTATGGACATACCAGTCAACAAGACAGGCTGTTAATGGTGCCACCATTATTAAAGGGACATTAAACACTAAATAAATGTTAGCCATAACAATATATTTAAAGTAAAGACTAGCCTGATGATAATATGCAGATGTATATTTAAAAATATATTTTTAAAAGTTTTAGTGTCTATAAAGATATCATGCCATGTTGTAACCTAGGTTTCCTTTCTGTTGTGGCCAATCAGAGAACTTCATAAATGGGTCACTGCAGTGTGCGACCAGTGACTGTGTGGAATATAGCAGGGTAAAGTCTTTAATCTGTGGTTCCACTATTAACTATTTTTATAAAAACCGGAAATTTAAAAAGGAGTTATAAATTAAACTCAAGCAAAGATTCCTTGTTCTGCTCAGAAGACATAGTTGGTGTCACGCTGCTATTATTTACTGGTCAGCAACATAGACCCCCAGTTATTAGAGCTAAACTCCTTAATACCTCAGGATTCAGGGGCTGAATATAAATTAAAATTAAATCAAAGGAAAGTAACATATTATTATCCCCTGACTCAAAATATAATTTAAAGGGACAGTAGAGACATTGGAATTTTATTATAAAATATTTAGTTGTGTAATGAAACACCTTTGCATTATTTTTTTATTATTTTCCCCCCTTTCATGTAATTTAGTACTGAAAATACAGGCATGTCTAATTCTCAGAACTTGAAAAACACCTGCTGACTTCTCAAGGCTATAACCCTGCCACATATCTGTCCCTAATTGGTTTAAACTGATAACTACTGCAAAACAAATCCCTTCATACTCACTTGCAGACTAAAGCCCAAAGTGGTTCCTCCAATTAAGGCAAAAGATGGGTAGCATTTGTATACTGACATTTTTTCCAAGTAAAAAGGGTGTTAACTTGTTTTTAAAATGTTTAGATTTGGCTGATATGCTATTCTATAGCAACACAACAGAAATGTCAAATATTTTTTTCTCATTTAGATAATATATTTTTTTTTTTTTTACTAGGGTCATACAATGTATCCATGCAACTCAATAGTAGTATTTTGGTATTAGGTGTAGTACAGTAATACTAAACATTGTTGTGGCTATGCCCCAGTTGTGTGACATTATGAAACCTCAAATAGATGATACCTTGACACATGCTGCTTCTAGTCAAATAAAGGGGACATTCTACTCTAAATATCATATACAACATGTAAGTAAGCACATATGTACTTTATTTATTTTGCCTATGCTTTCTGTAATTTATCTCAGCACCCCCTCAAGATGCTTAGTGACACCCTGCATACATGAGTATGTTGCAGTTTACCTGACCCATTTTAGTGCTACATTGTGAGTACTTCTGATTAAAAGCAAAGGGAAGAAGATCCCCAAGATGCTTATTCAAGTTGTGTATCCTGGCCAACTCTGGACTCACAAATCAATGCACATGTTTGGCTTGAAATGACTGTTTTCTATGCTTTTAAAGCACATATTTTGTATGCAGATTCTTTACTATGCATTAAAAGAATGTCACTTTAGACATAAGGTTACAGTGCATTTTCTAGGCTTCATATATATATTTTAATAAGGACGGTTTATAAAGATAGTCCGGTCTTGAACAGTTTAACTTTCCCACAAGCAGAATACTGGACTACAGTCTGTTTCTGTTGATCAGTTATAGATCCAAATGTTGGTCAGGAAAATAACTAGTACTTTCATAACCCAGGTAGTGTTGTGACAAATATAGGATGGAATTAAAACTGTAGCTTAATTAATTCTATATACTTTGTGGATTATATAATTCAGATGAGAATCTGCATGACCATTCAAAAAAATAAAGAATTAGAATGTTTTTAGCAGTGTAATCTCAGTAAGATTTTTTTTTATTCAGAATTTTTTTTGGCAAAATGGCATCATGTAATTAAACATTTACTAGTAGTAGGGCACTTTCATTTTTCCTCTTAAAATGTCAAGGGATTGTTTATGTTTTAAGGATTTTTTTTTCCAATTATAAAGAAAATTAGAAATTATCTTTAAAAAAAAAAACATTTTTAATTGTATTATTGTTCAAAATGAAAAGCTTATTTTTTTTTTAATAGAATCTGCTGCCTTGGTCAGCTTTCTCAATTGGTACATTTCTTTTAGTTTTTTTTTATAAAGTTTGGTCAGACATTTAGTAAGTGCTATTGAATCAAGATATTTTGGCAATATTTTTTCATTCTTTCAGGTAACCATGTTTCTGTCATTTTAGGCAAAAAAAGTAAAATTTAGTGTGTAATTTGGCACACACACTGTAGGTACAACCAGAATATTTGATTTTATAGCATCTAAAACCAAATGTTCCCCTGGGTTTTCGCAAAGGTTTTTATTTGTAAATTTTAGTTTCAAATTACATCTTAAATTAATTAAATTTTCAATTTTATTGAATATGTGAAGCAAAAAAATAAAATTTAAACAGCATAAAAATAGTCTTCCAATAGTTAGCTTCAACGTTCTTAACCTCCTAGAATATTGAAAGCCCCACAGCATTAGCTTGTGACTATGAAGTGTAAATCTTGTATTCCTATTTTTAACGATCCATTATACATCTCCCTGACACATTTAAGCCAAGAGTTTGTAACTGTATATTTACTGTACGATGTAGAAACATTCAATAACTATTAAAATGTTTCCAAAAAAACGATGGTTTGTTTGTGGTTTACTTTTAACATCATCTGATTGTTTATACTTTTAGAAACCGCTATGTGTAAATCATATCCGCTTTCCATGTATAGTTGCTTAAATCACCTCTATTTCATATGCATGTGTTTTTCTATTAAGTTAATAAGTGACACAATCTCTCCATGTTTTAGTTTGCGATAAAAAAAACTGAGAAATAGGGAACATTTTTATAAAATTCAACAGAGAAATTTCTGCTAAACCCATGAAATAACCCTGTCCAGCTCACTAGCAGAGGTGGGGAAACTCATTTTACTAAAAAGGAAAATAATAAGCTTTGAATTATAAATACAAATTTCACAGACTTTGTTTGCATGTTCAATGTATTTTTATTAAGATTTATACTTTGTGCCTTTCAATATGAATTTAAATTTTTCATAAAATATTTGTTTCTGAACAATTTCACACTGATGTTTAATGCAATTACATTTTTTTTCCCTGAGCCCTATTGTAATGTGTGCATTGCCCTCACATGCTTTAAAAAAATACACTGTTCTCAATGTAAAAAACTTTTCACAGAGAATCTCACCAGCCCAGAGAGCTTTAGGGAATCTGGCTCATGGTATAGATTATGAGGCTGCGTTTGGAAGTGGTAAATATCTGCAATGTTTAGAGGGATATCAAAGTCCACATTAAACTTTAAAGGGACAGTTCACCCAAAAACTTTCTCCCCTTTAAATTATTCCCAATGATCCTTTTTACCTGCTAGAGTGTATTAAATTGGTTGCAAGTAGCTCCTTTACTCATATTTCAGCATTTGAAATAGCTGATTTAGCTTGTGGTTTCCCAACCTATACTGAAAGTTTTGATACTGGCGTATACGCTATTGAATAGCCTAAGTAAACACAGCCAGCAGAAGAGATTACACCCTCAGTGGGGGGCATGATAGTTAAGTAATAAAATGATAATTTTCCTTTGTTCTCTCTATGTATTGAGCTTTGGTGTTCCAGACAAATATAAGATAAGGAAGCAAGTCTGTGTACACAAAGTGATAACATAATGAGATCTGATATTTACCTGAAGCTCAACCCATTGTAATAGGCTGTGGTTTCAAAGCACAAAACCAGCTACTTCATATACACAAATAAACCCGAAAATGCAATTTCTCAAATATTTTATACTCTGCAGTTGGTATAACAAGTCACTGAAAATACATTTATGGAAAAACAATTTTACAGTGTACTGTCCCTTTAAGGTAGCTCAGTGCTTACCAAACTTTTTTTCCCCCAGCCATTGCGCCCTTGATTCTATAAACTCACTATCATCACCCCAAACACACCACTTATCCAGTGAAAATATTATTCAGAATAGCAGTGAACAACTCCTAATGAAGATTAAAAAACAATGAAATATTTGTTTAATTAAAGGGACATTAATACTCAAGCAACACAATAGCCAATCAGTATCAGCAGTGTTAAGGTCTTACATTGCTTTGCTGTGATCTCATTAGATTTCACTAAAATCGCATACGATTTCACGGTAAACTTCCTTAAACGGAATAGAAAAATAACATGACTGTGCCTGCAGATGCACACTCCCTAGCTTGTCCTGGGACTAAAGCCTCTTTAAATTTGAGGAAAATATCTTCCTTTTCTCCAACATAGGTGTGTCCGGTCCACGGCGTCATCCTTACTTGTGGGATATTCTCTTCCCCAACAGGAAATGGCAAAGAGCCCAGCAAAGCTGGTCACATGATCCCTCCTAGGCTCCGCCTACCCCAGTCATTCTCTTTGCCGTTGTACAGGCAACATCTCCACGGAGATGGCTTAGAGTTTTTTAGTGTTTAACTGTAGTTTTTTTTATTCAATCAAGAGTTTGTTATTTTAAAATAGTGCTGGTATGTACTATTTACTCAGAAACAGAAAGGAGATGAAGATTTCTGTTTGTATGAGGAAAATGATTTTAGCAACCGTCACTAAAATCCATGGCTGTTCCACACAGGACTGTTGAGAGCAATTAACTTCAGTTGGGGGAACAGTGAGCAGTCTCTTGCTGCTTGAGGTATGACACATTCTAACAAGACGATGTAATGCTGGAAGCTGTCATTTTCCCTATGGGATCCGGTAAGCCATGTTTATTACGATCGTAAATAAGGGCTTCAAAAAGGGCTTATTAAGACTGTAGACTTTTTCTGGGCTAAATCGATTCATTATTAACACATATTTAGCCTTGAGGAATCATTTTATCTGGGTATTTTGATATAATAATATCGGCAGGCACTGTTTTAGACACCTTATTCTTTAGGGGCTTTCCCAAAGCATAGGCAGAGCCTCATTTTCGCGCCGGTGTTGCGCACTTGTTTTTGAGAGGCATGGCATGCAGTCGCATGTGAGAGGAGCTCTGATACTTAGAAAAGACTTTCTGAAGGCGTCATTTGGTATCGTATTCCCCTTGGGGCTTGGTTGGGTCTCAGCAAAGCAGATACCAGGGACTGTAAAGGGGTTAAAGTTCAAAACGGCTCCGGTTCCGTTATTTTAAGGGTTAAAGCTTCCAAATTTGGTGTGCAATAATTTTAAGGCTTTAAGACACTGTGGTGAAAATTTGGTGAATTTTGAACAATTCCTTCATGTTTTTTCGCAATTGCAGTAATAAAGTGTGTTCAGTTTAAAATTTAAAGTGACAGTAACGGTTTTATTTTAAAACGTTTTTTGTACTTTGTTATCAAGTTTATGCCTGTTTAACATGTCTGAACTACCAGATAGACTGTGTTCTGAATGTGGGGAAGCCAGAATTCCTATTCATTTAAATAAATGTGATTTATGTGACAATGACAATGATGCCCAAGATGATTCCTCAAGTGAGGGGAGTAAGCATGGTACTGCATCATTCCCTCCTTCGTCTACACGAGTCTTGCCCACTCAGGAGGCCCCTAGTACATCTAGCGCGCCAATACTCCTTACTATGCAACAATTAACGGCTGTAATGGATAATTCTGTCAAAAACATTTTAGCCAAAATGAACCCTTATCAGCGTAAGCGCGACTGCTCTGTTTTAGATACTGAAGAGCATGACGACGCTGATAATAATATTTCTGAAGGGCCCCTAACCCAGTCTGATGGGGCCAGGGAGGTTTTGTCTGAGGGAGAAATTACTGATTCAGGGAACATTTCTCAACAAGCTGAACCTGATGTGATTGCATTTCAATTTAAGTTGGAACATCTCCGCATTCTGCTTAAGGAGGTATTATCCACTCTGGATGATTGTGACAAGTTGGTCATCCCAGAGAAACTATGTAAAATGGACAAGTTCCTAGAGGTGCCGGGGCTCCCAGAAGCTTTTCCTATACCCAAGCGGGTGGCGGACATTGTTAATAAAGAATGGGAAAGGCCCGGTATTCCTTTCGTCCCTCCCCCCATATTTAAAAAATTGTTTCCTATGGTCGACCCCAGAAAGGACTTATGGCAGACAGTCCCCAAGGTCGAGGGAGCGGTTTCCACTTTAAACAAACGCACCACTATACCCATAGAGGATAGTTGTGCTTTCAAAGATCCTATGGATAAAAAATTAGAAGGTTTGCTTAAAAAGATGTTTGTTCAGCAGGGTTACCTTCTACAACCAATTTCATGCATTGTCCCTGTCGCTACAGCCGCATGTTTCTGGTTCGATGAGCTGATAAAGGCGGTCGATAGTGATTCTCCTCCTTATGAGGAGATTATGGACAGAATCAATGCTCTCAAATTGGCTAATTCTTTCACCCTAGACGCCACTTTGCAATTGGCTAGGTTAGCGGCTAAGAATTCTGGGTTTGCTATTGTGGCGCGCAGAGCGCTTTGGTTGAAATCTTGGTCGGCTGATGCGTCTTCCAAGAACAAGCTACTTAACATTCCTTTCAAGGGGAAAACGCTGTTTGGCCCTGACTTGAAAGAGATTATCTCTGATATCACTGGGGGCAAGGGCCACGCCCTTCCTCAGGATCGGCCTTTCAAGGCAAAAAATAAACCTAATTTTCGTCCCTTTCGTAGAAACGGACCAGCCCAAAGTGCTACGTCCTCTAAGCAAGAGGGTAATACTTCTCAAGCCAAGCCAGCTTGGAGACCAATGCAAGGCTGGAACAAGGGTAAGCAGGCCAAGAAACCTGCCACTGCTACCAAGACAGCATGAAATGTTGGCCCCCGATCCGGGACCGGATCTGGTGGGGGGCAGACTCTCTCTCTTCGCTCAGGCTTGGGCAAGAGATGTTCTGGATCCTTGGGCGCTAGAAATAGTCTCCCAAGGTTATCTTCTGGAATTCAAGGGACTTCCCCCAAGGGGGAGGTTCCACAGGTCTCAGTTGTCTTCAGACCACATAAAAAGACAGGCATTCTTACATTGTGTAGAAGACCTGTTAAAAATGGGAGTGATTCATCCTGTTCCATTAAGAGAACAAGGGATGGGATTCTACTCCAATCTGTTCATAGTTCCCAAAAAAGAGGGAACGTTCAGACCAATCTTAGATCTCAAGATCTTAAACAAGTTTCTTCTGTTATGTGTGATCAGTCCACGGGTCATCATTACTTCTGGGATATTATCTGCTCCCCTACAGGAAGTGCAAGAGGATTCACCCAGCAGAGTTGCTATATAGCTCCTCCCCTCTACGTCACCTCCAGTCATTCTCTTGCACCCAAAGACTAGATAGGAGGTGTGAGAGGACTATGGTGATTATACTTAGTTTTTATAACTTCAATCAAAAGTTTGTTATTTTACAATAGCACCGGAGCGTGTTATTACTTCTCTGGCAGAGTTTGAAGAAGAATCTACCAGAGTTTTTCTTATGATTTTAACCGGAGTAGTTAAGATCATATTGCTGTTTCTCGGCCATCTGAGGGAGGTAAAAGCTTCAGATCAGGGGACAGCGGGCAGTTGAATCTGCATTGAGGTATGTAGCAGTTTTTATTTTCTGAATGGAATTGATGAGAAAATCCTGCTATACCGTTATAATGACATGTACGTATACTCTACACTTCAGTATTCTGGGGATGGTATTTCACCGGAATTACTCTGTAAAAGTACATTAAACCTTTTAATAGGTATTTAATTCATGTTAAACGTTTTTGCTGGAATGTAGAATCGTTTGCATTTCTGAGGTACTGAGTGAATAAATATTTGGGCGTTATTTTTCCACTTGGCAGTTTGCTTGTTTTGCTTATGACAGTTTCGTTTCTCTCTCACTGCTGTGTGTGAGGGGGAGGGGCCGTTTTTTGGCGCTCTTTGCTACGCATCAAAAAATTTTCAGTCAGTTACACTTGTATTTTCTGCATGATCCGGTTCATCTCTAACAGAACTCAGGGGTCTTCAAACTTCTTTGAAGGGAGGTAGATTCTCTCAGCAGAGCTGTGAGATTTATGTAGTGACTGTGTTTTAAAACGTTGCTCTGTAATTTTTATGTTTAAAATTTAATTAGTGTTGCTTTACTAATGGGAACAAACCTTTGCTAACAAGTTGTGTTGTTTTTAAAGAGTGATGCTATAACTGTTTTTCAGTTCATTATTTCAACTGTCATTTAATCGTTTAGTGCTTCTTTGAGGCACAGTACGTTTTTGTTAAATAAGATTGTAACCAAGTTGCATGTTTATTGCTAGTGTGTTAAACATGTCTGATTCAGAGGAAGATACCTGTGTCATTTGTTCCAATGCCAAGGTGGAGCCCAATAGAAATTTATGTACTAACTGTATTGATGCTACTTTAAATAAAAGCAAATCTGTACAAATTGAACAAATTTCACCAAACAGCGAGGGGAGAGTTATGCCGACTAACTCGCCTCACGTGTCAGTACCTGCATCTCCCGCCCGGGAGGTGCGTGATATTATGGCGCCTAGTACATCTGGGCAGCCATTACAGATAACATTACAAGATATGGCTACTGTTATGACTGAAGTTTTGGCTAAGTTACCAGAACTAAGAGGCAAGCGTGATCACTCTGGGGTGAGAACAGAGTGCGCTGATAATTCTAGGGCCATGTCTGATACTGCGTCACAGCTTGCAGAGCATGAGGACGGAGAGCTTCATTCTGTAGGTGACGGTTCTGATCCAAGCAGATTGGATTCAGATATTTCAAATTTTAAATTTAAATTGGAAAACCTCCGTGTATTACTAGGGGAGGTCTTAGCGGCTCTTAACGATTGTAACACTGTTGCAATACCGGAGAAAATGTGTAGGTTGGATAAATACTTTGCGGTACCGGCGAGTACTGACGTTTTTCCTATACCTAAGAGATTAACTGAAATTGTTACTAAGGAGTGGGATAGACCCGGTGTGCCGTTCTCACCCCCTCCAATATTTAGAAAGATGTTTCCAATAGACGCCACCACACGGGACTTATGGCAAACGGTCCCTAAGGTGGAGGGAGCAGTTTCTACTTTAGCTAAGCGCACCACTATCCCGGTGGAGGATAGCTGTGCTTTTTCAGATCCTATGGATAAAAAATTAGAGGGTTACCTTAAGAAAATGTTTGTTCAACAAGGTTTTATATTGCAACCCCTTGCATGCATCGCGCCGTTTACGGCTGCGGCAGCATTTTGGATTGAGTCTCTGGAAGAGAACCTTAGTTCCGCTACGCTGGACGACATTACGGACAGGCTTAGAGTCCTTAAACTAGCTAATTCATTCATTTCGGAGGCCGTAGTACATTTAACCAAACTTACGGCTAAGAATTCAGGATTCGCCATTCAGGCACGTAGGGCGCTGTGGCTAAAATCCTGGTCGGCTGATGTAACTTCTAAGTCCAAATTACTTAATATACCTTTCAAGGGGCAAACTTTATTTGGGCCCGGTTTGAAAGAAATTATCGCTGACATTACAGGAGGTAAGGGCCACGCTCTACCTCAAGACAAAGCCAAAGCTAAGGCTAGACAGTCTAATTTTCGTCCCTTTCGGAATTTCAAAGCAGGTGCAGCATCAACTTCCACTGCACCAAAACAGGAAGGAGCTGTTGCTCGTTACAGACAAGGCTGGAAACCTAACCAGTCCTGGAATATGGGCAAGCAGGCCAGAAAACCTGCTGCTGCCCCTAAGACAGCATGAACCGAGGGCCCCCGATCCGGGACCGGATCTAGTGGGGGGCAGACTCTCTCTCTTCGCCCAGGCTTGGGCAAGAGATGTCCAGGATCCCTGGGCGCTAGAGATCATATCTCAGGGATACCTTCTAGACTTCAAATTATCTCCCCCAAGAGGGAGATTTCATCTGTCAAGGTTGTCAACAAACCAAATAAAGAAAGACGCGTTTCTACGCTGTGTACAAGATCTATTATTAATGGGAGTGATCCATCCGGTTCCGCGGTCGGAACAAGGACAAGGGTTTTACTCAAACCTGTTTGTGGTTCCCAAAAAAGAGGGAACTTTCAGGCCAATCTTGGATTTAAAGATCCTAAACAAATTCCTACGAGTTCCATCGTTCAAAATGGAAACTATTCGGACAATCTTACCCATGATCCAAAAGGGTCAATACATGACCACAGTGGATTTAAAGGATGCTTACCTTCACATACCGATTCACAAAGATCATTACCGGTATCTAAGGTTTGCCTTTTTAGACAGGCATTACCAGTTTGTAGCCCTTCCATTCGGATTGGCTACGGCTCCAAGAATCTTCACAAAGGTTCTGGGTGCCCTTCTAGCGGTTCTGAGACCGCGAGGAATTTCGGTAGCTCCGTACCTAGACGACATTCTGATACAAGCTTCAAGCTTTCAAACTGCCAAGTCTCATACAGAGTTAGTTCTGGCATTTCTAAGGTCGCATGGATGGAAAGTGAACGAAAAGAAGAGTTCTCTCTTGCCTCTCACAAGAGTTCCATTCTTGGGGACTCTTATAGATTCTGTAGAAATGAAGATTTATCTGACAGAAGACAGATTAACAAAGCTTCTAAATGTATGCCGTGTCCTTCATTCCATTCAACTCCCGTCAGTAGCTCAATGCATGGAGGTGATCGGCTTAATGGTAGCAGCAATGGACATAGTACCCTTTGCACGCCTACATCTCAGACCGCTGCAATTGTGCATGCTGAGTCAGTGGAATGGGGATTACTCAGATTTGTCCCCCACTCTGAATCTGGATCAAGAGACCAGAAACTCTCTTCTATGGTGGCTTTCTCGGCCACATCTGTCCAGGGGGATGCCGTTCAGCAGGCCGGACTGGACAATCGTAACAACAGACGCCAGCCTTCTAGGTTGGGGCGCTGTCTGGAATTCTCTGAAGGCTCAGGGACAATGGAGTCAGGAGGAAAGTCTCCTGCCAATAAACATTCTGGAATTGAGAGCAGTTCTCAATGCCCTTCTAGCTTGGCCCCAGTTAAAGACTCGGGGGTTCATCAGGTTTCAGTCGGACAACATCACGACTGTAGCTTACATCAACCATCAGGGAGGGACAAGAAGCTCCCTAGCAATGATAGAAGTATCAAAGATAATTCGCTGGGCAGAGTCTCACTCTTGCCACCTGTCAGCAATCCACATCCCGGGAGTGGAGAACTGGGAGGCGGATTTCTTGAGTCGCCAGACTCTTCATCCGGGGGAGTGGGAACTTCATCCGGAGGTCTTTGCCCAAATACTTCGACGTTGGGGCAAACCAGAGATAGATCTCATGGCGTCTCGCCAGAACGCCAAACTTCCTCGCTACGGATCCAGATCCAGGGATCCGGGAGCGGTTCTGATAGATGCTTTGACAGCACCTTGGAACTTCAGGATGGCTTATGTGTTTCCACCCTTCCCGCTGCTTCCTCGATTGATTGCCAAAATCAAACAGGAGAGAGCATCAGTGATTCTAATAGCGCCTGCATGGCCGCGCAGGACTTGGTATGCAGATCTAGTGGACATGTCATCCTGTCCACCTTGGTCTCTACCTCTAAGACAGGACCTTCTGATTCAGGGTCCATTCAAACATCAAAGTCTAACTTCTCTGAAGCTGACTGCTTGGAAATTGAACGCTTGATTTTATCAAAACGTGGTTTTTCTGAGTCGGTTATTGATACCCTGATACAGGCTAGGAAGCCTGTTACCAGAAAGATTTACCATAAAATATGGCGTAAATACCTATACTGGTGTGAATCCAAAGATTACTCTTGGAGTAAGGTTAGGATTCCTAGGATATTGTCTTTTTTACAAGAAGGTTTAGAAAAGGGTTTATCGGCTAGCTCATTAAAGGGACAGATTTCAGCTCTGTCCATCTTGTTACACAGGCGTCTGTCAGAAAATTCAGACATCCAGGCCTTTTGTCAGGCTTTAGCTAGGATCAAGCCTGTGTTTAAAACTGTTGCTCCGCCATGGAGTTTAAACTTAGTTCTTAACGTTTTACAGGGTGTTCCGTTTGAACCCCTTCATTCCATTGATATAAAATTGTTATCTTGGAAAGTTCTTTTTTTTTAATGGCTATTTCCTCGGCTCGAAGAGTCTCTGAGTTATCAGCCCTACATTGTGATTCTCCTTATCTGATCTTTCACTCAGACAAGGTAGTTCTGCGTACTAAACCTGGGTTCTTACCTAAGGTTGTATCTAACAGGAATATCAATCAAGAGATTGTTGTTCCATCCTTGTGTCCAAATCCTTCTTCAAAGAAGGAACGTCTTCTACACAATCTGGATGTAGTTCGTGCCCTCAAGTTCTACTTGCAGGCAACTAAAGATTTTCGCCAAACTTCTTCCCTGTTTGTCGTTTATTCTGGACAGAGGAGAGGTCAAAAAGCTTCTGCTACCTCTCTCTCTTTTTGGCTTCGTAGCATAATACGTTTAGCCTATGAGACTGCTGGACAGCAGCCTCCTGAAAGAATTACAGCTCATTCCACTAGAGCTGTGGCTTCCACTTGGGCCTTTAAGAATGAGGCCTCTGTTGAACAGATTTGCAAGGCTGCAACTTGGTCTTCGCTTCATACTTTTTCCAAATTTTACAAATTTGACACTTTTGCTTCTTCGGAGGCTATTTTTGGGAGAAAGGTTCTTCAGGCAGTGGTTCCTTCTGTATAATGAGCCTGCCTATCCCTCCCGTCATCCGTGTACTTTTGCTTTGGTATTGGTATCCCAGAAGTAATGATGACCCGTGGACTGATCACACATAACAGAAGAAAACATAATTTATGCTTACCTGATAAATTCATTTCTTCTGTTGTGTGATCAGTCCACGGCCCGCCCTGTTTTTTAAGGCAGGTACATATTTTTTAAATTATAATTCAGTCACCACTGCACCCTTGGCTTCTCCTTTCTCGTTGGTCTTTGGTCGAATGACTGGAGGTGACGTAGAGGGGAGGAGCTATATAGCAACTCTGCTGGGTGAATCCTCTTGCACTTCCTGTAGGGGAGCAGATAATATCCCAGAAGTAATGATGACCCGTGGACTGATCACACAACAGAAGAAATGAATTTATCAGGTAAGCATAAATTATGTTTTCTCAAGGTTCCATCGTTCAAGATGGAAACCATTCGAACTATTCTTCCTTCCATCCAGGAAGGTCAATTCATGACCACGGTGGATTTAAAGGATGCGTATCTACATATTCCTATCCACAAGGAACATCATCGGTTCCTGAGGTTCGCATTCCTGGACAAACATTACCAGTTCGTGGCGCTTCCTTTCGGATTAGCCACTGCTCCAAGGATTTTCACAAAGGTACTAGGGTCCCTTCTAGCTGTGCTAAGACCAAGGGGCATTGCTGTAGTACCTTACTTGGACGACATTCTAATTCAAGCGTCGTCCCTTCCTCAAGCAAAGGCTCACACGGACATTGTCCTGGCCTTTCTCAGATCTCACGGATGGAAAGTGAACGTGGAAAAGAGTTCTCTATCTCCGTCAACAAGGGTTCCCTTCTTGGGAACAATAATAGACTCCTTAGAAATGAGGTTTTTTCTGACAGAGGCCAGAAAAACAAAACTTCTAGACTCTTGTCGGATACTTCATTCCGTTCCTCTTCCTTCCATAGCTCAGTGCATGGAAGTGATCGGGTTGATGGTAGCGGCAATGGACATAGTTCCTTTTGCGCGCATTCATCTAAGACCATTACAACTGTGCATGCTCAGTCAGTGGAATGGGGACTATACAGACTTGTCTCCGAAGATACAAGTAAATCAGAGGACCAGAGACTCACTCCGTTGGTGGCTGTCCCTGGACAACCTGTCACGAGGGATGACATTCCGCAGACCAGAGTGGGTCATTGTCACGACCGACGCCAGTCTGATGGGCTGGGGCGCGGTCTGGGGATCCCTGAAAGCTCAGGGTCTTTGGTCTCGGGAAGAATCTCTGTTACCGATAAATATTCTGGAACTGAGAGCGATATTCAATGCTCTCAAGGCTTGGCCTCAGCTAGCGAGGGCCAAGTTCATACGGTTTCAATCAGACAACATGACAACTGTTGCGTACATCAACCATCAGGGGGGAACAAGGAGTTCCCTGGCGATGGAAGAAGTGACCAAAATCATTCTATGGGCGGAGTCTCACTCCTGCCACCTGTCTGCTATCCACATCCCAGGAGTGGAAAATTGGGAAGCGGATTTTCTGAGTCGTCAGACATTGCATCCGGGGGAGTGGGAACTCCATCCGGAAATCTTTGCCCAAGTCACTCAGCTGTGGGGCATTCCAGACATGGATCTGATGGCCTCTCGTCAGAACTTCAAAGTTCCTTGCTACGGGTCCAGATCCAGGGATCCCAAGGCGGCTCTAGTGGATGCACTAGTAGCACCTTGGACCTTCAAACTAGCTTATGCGTTCCCGCCGTTTCCTCTCATCCCCAGGCTGGTAGCCAGGATCAATCAGGAGAGGGCGTCGGTGATCTTGATAGCTCCTGCGTGGCCACGCAGGACTTGGTATGCAGATCTGGTGAATATGTCATCGGCTCCACCTTGGAAGCTACCTTTGAGACGAGACCTTCTTGTTCAGGGTCCGTTCGAACATCCGAATCTGGTTTCACTCCAGCTGACTGCTTGGAGATTGAACGCTTGATCTTATCGAAGCGAGGGTTCTCAGATTCTGTTATCGATACTCTTGTTCAGGCCAGAAAGCCTGTAACTAGAAAGATTTACCACAAAATTTGGAAAAAATATATCTGTTGGTGTGAATCTAAAGGATTCCCTTGGGACAAGGTTAAGATTCCTAGGATTCTATCCTTCCTTCAAGAAGGATTGGAAAAAGGATTATCTGCAAGTTCCCTGAAGGGACAGATTTCTGCCTTGTCTGTGTTACTTCACAAAAAGCTGGCCACTGTGCCAGATGTTCAAGCCTTTGTTCAGGCTCTGGTTAGAATTAAGCCTGTTTACAAACCTTTGACTCCTCCTTGGAGTCTCAACTTAGTTCTTTCAGTTCTTCAGGGGGTTCCGTTTGAACCCTTGCATTCCGTTGATATTAAGTTATTATCTTGGAAAGTTTTGTTTTTAGTTGCAATTTCTTCTGCTAGAAGAGTTTCAGAATTATCTGCTCTGCAGTGTTCTCCTCCTTATCTGGTGTTCCATGCAGATAAGGTGGTTTTACGTACTAAACCTGGTTTTCTTCCAAAAGTTGTTTCTAACAAAAACATTAACCAGGAGATTATCGTACCTTCTCTGTGTCCGAAACCAGTTTCAAAGAAGGAACGTTTGTTGCACAATTTGGATGTTGTTCGCGCTCTAAAATTCTATTTAGATGCTACAAAGGATTTTAGACAAACATCTTCCTTGTTTGTTGTTTATTCCGGTAAAAGGAGAGGTCAAAAAGCAACTTCTACCTCTCTCTCTTTTTGGATTAAAAGCATCATCAGATTGGCTTACGAGACTGCCGGACGGCAGCCTCCCGAAAGAATCACAGCTCATTCCACTAGGGCTGTGGCTTCCACATGGGCCTTCAAGAACGAGGCTTCTGTTGATCAGATATGTAGGGCAGCGACTTGGTCTTCACTGCACACTTTTACCAAATTTTACAAGTTTGATACTTTTGCTTCTTCTGAGGCTATTTTTGGGAGAAAGGTTTTGCAAGCCGTGGTGCCTTCCATTTAGGTGACCTGATTTGCTCCCTCCCTTCATCCGTGTCCTAAAGCTTTGGTATTGGTTCCCACAAGTAAGGATGACGCCGTGGACCGGACACACCTATGTTGGAGAAAACAGAATTTATGTTTACCTGATAAATTACTTTCTCCAACGGTGTGTCCGGTCCACGGCCCGCCCTGGTTTTTTTAATCAGGTCTGATAATTTATTTTCTTTAACTACAGTCACCACGGTACCATATGGTTTCTCCTATGCAAATATTCCTCCTTAACGTCGGTCGAATGACTGGGGTAGGCGGAGCCTAGGAGGGATCATGTGACCAGCTTTGCTGGGCTCTTTGCCATTTCCTGTTGGGGAAGAGAATATCCCACAAGTAAGGATGACGCCGTGGACCGGACACACCGTTGGAGAAAGTAATTTATCAGGTAAACATAAATTCTGTTTTTTACATAGAGATCTTCAGGTATTTTCTAGTCAGATTTTTTTACAGCTATGCTGCATCACTTTCAAGTACTTCAACATTTGAGTATCCTGTCCCTTTAACTAAAAATGCTAGTACAGTCCGTCTGGTTGCATGTTACTTAGCAGGAGTCTTAAAGGGACAGTCTACACCAGATATGTTATTGTTTTAAAAGATATATAATCCCTTTATTGCCCGTTCCCTAGTTTTGCATAACCAACACAGTTATATAATACACGTTTTACCTCTGTGATTATCTTGTATCTAAGCCTCTACAAACTACCCCCTTATTTCAGTTATTTTCACAGACATGCATTTTAGCTAATCAGTGCTGGCTCCTAGGAACTCCACGTGCATGAGCACAGTGTTATCTATATGACACACATGAACTAGCACCCTCTAGTGGTGAAAAACTGTTAAAATGCCCTGAGAGAAGAGGTGGCCTTTAAGAGCTTAGAAATTAGCATATGAACCTCCTAGGTTTAGCTTTCAACTAAGAATACAAAGAGAACAAAGCAAAATTGATGATAAAAGTAAATTGGAAAATTGTTTAAAATTACATTCTCTATCTGAATCATGAAAGTTTATTTTGGACTAGACTGTCCCTTTAAATGGCTTCTTTCTGAGAACTGAACCAAAAAGCAAACCTTATAGAAAGTATGTTCTGCTGACCAATGTATTATGTAGTCCTTTCCACATGGGTTATTTCCAACAACAGAAGACTGGATATCCATTGACAGATGACTGCGTGCAAAACTCCTCAGACAAGCACAACAGGCCTTTGCTGTGTTTCCTGCTACTATACAGCAATATCAAACTGTGTAGCTAATTTAGACTTTGGCCCCAAGTTATCAAGGTCTGTCAGACCTGATCTGACAGTGCGGATCAGGTCCGACAGACCTCGCTGAATACGGCGAGCAATACGCTCGCCGTATTCAGCATTGCACCAGCAGCTCACAAGAGCTGGTGGTGCAAAACCGCCCCCTGCAGACTCGCGGCCAATGGGTCGCCAGCAGGGAGGTGTCAATCAACCCAATCGTACTTGATCGGGTTGATTTCCGGCGATGTCTGTCCGCCTGCTCAAAGCAGGCGGACAGGTTATGCAGCAGCGGTCCTTGTGACCGCTGCTTCAAAACTGCTGTTTCTGGCGAGTCTGAAAACTCGCCAGAAACCGGGGCCATCAAGCTCCTTACGGAGCTTGTTAAATAGAGGCCTAAATGTTCTCCTGCACATTATTGGTAAAACAAATAATAATACAAACCTTCCTTACACGTGGCTGTAATCTGTCACATCACAGAAAGTGTGAGCTATTGGAAAAGCCTTAACAGCAAAGAAAGCTAAAACCTGAAATACAAATCAAGAAAGGTGTTTCTTCTGTTAAGTGTGATCAGTCCACGGGTCATCATTACTTGTGGGATATTAACTGCTCCCCTACAGGAAGTGCAAGAGGATTCACCCAGCAGAGTTGCTATATAGCTCCTCCCCTCTACGTCACCTCCAGTCATTCTCTTGCACCCAACGACTAGATAGGATGTGTGAGAGGACTATGGTGATATATTTAGTTTTTATATCTTCAATCAAAAGTTTGTTATTTTATAATAGCACCGGAGTGTGTTATTCCTTCTCTGGTAGAATTTGAAGAAGAATCTACCTGAGTTTTTCTATGATTTTAGCCGGAGTAGTTAAGATCATATTGCTGTTTCTCGGCCATCTGAGGAGTGAGGTAAACTTCAGATCAGGGGACAGCAGGCAGATTAATCTGCAAAGAGGTATGTAGCAGTTTATTATTTTCTGACATGGAATTGATGAGAAAATCCTGCCATACCGTTATAATGTAAACTCAGCCTTGAATGCAGTAGATGTAGCTGATATCAGGCTGTCATGTATGTATATTTTACACTTCAGTTTTCTGGGAAATGGTACTTCTCTGGCTTTTAAACTGTATACATAGACTTAACCTATTTTGCAGGGACTTGCAATAGGTTTTAAATGACAATTAATTATTGAGGTAAAATGTTTTTTTGCTGGCATGTAAAAACGTTTTTTTCTCTGAGGTACTGGGTGAAAAAATGTTTTGGGCACTTTTTTTCCACTTGGCAATAGTTTTGATTTAAATTAGAGCAGTTCACTGATCCCTCTCACTGTTATGTGTGTGGGGGAGGGGCCATTTTGGTGCTTTCACTATGCATCAGAAAAACTCAGTCAGAGGTTCATTTTCTTCCTGCATGATCCGGTTCATCTCTACAGAGTTCAGGGATCTCAAGAGTCTTTTTTGAGGGAAGTAATCATACAGCAGAGCTGTGCTGATTGTATTGACTGTGATATAAAAAACGTTTATTTGTGTATTTTTTTTCTGCTGCCTGGGTTAGTTATCATTTGCTGAGGGGAACAATCCTTTGCTAAAACTGTATATTCTGACAAAGATTGATGCTATAACTTAATTATTTTATCTGTTATAATATTTTTCTGTGCTTCTTAAAGGCACAGTTCGTTTTCATATTATTTGTAAATTACTTTGAAAAGTATTTCCAAGTTGCTGTTTATTTGCTAGTGTGTTAAACATGTCTGATTCAGAGGAAGATATCTGTGCTATATGTGTTAATGCCAAAGTGGAGCCCAATAGAAATTTATGTACTAAATGTATTGATGCTACTTTAAAAAATAGTCAATCTGTACAAATTGAACATATTTCACCAAACAACGAGGGGAGAGTTATGCCGACTAACTCGCCTCACGTGTCAGTACCTGCATCTCCCGCTCAGGAGGTGCGTGATATTGTAGCGCCGAGTGCATCTGGGCGGCCATTACAAATCACATTACAAGATATGGCTACTGTTATGACTGAAGTTTTGGCTAAACTACCAGAACTAAGAGGTAAACGTGATCACTCTGGGATGAGAACAGAGTGCGCTGATAATGCAAGGGCCATGTCTGATACTGCGTCACAGTTTGCAGAACATGAAGACGGAGAGCTTCATTCTGTGGGTGACGGTTCTGATCCAAATAAACTGGACTCAGACATTTCAAATTTTAAATTTAAGCTTGAGAACCTCCGTGTGTTACTAGGGGAGGTATTAGCGGCTCTGAATGATTGTAACACAGTTGCAATCCCAGAAAAAATGTGTAGGTTGGATAAATATTTTGCGGTACCGACGAGTACTGACGTTTTTCCTATACCTAAGAGACTTACTGACATTGTTACTAAGGAGTGGGATAGACCCGGTGTGCCTTTCTCACCCCCTCCTATATTCAGAAAAATGTTTCCAATAGACGCCGCCACACGGGACTTATGGCAAATGGTCCCTAAGGTGGAGGGAGCAGTTTCTACTTTAGCTAAGCGTACCACTATCCCAGTGGAGGATAGCTGTGCTTTTTCAGATCCAATGGATAAAAAATTAGAGGGTTACCTTAAGAAAATGTTTGTTCAACATGGGTTTATATTGCAACCTCTTGCATGTATTGCGCCTGTCACGGCTGCAGCAGCATTTTGGTTTGAGTCTCTGGAAGAGACACTTCAATCATCCACACTAGATGACATCACACACAAACTTAAATTCCTTAAGTTAGCTAATTCATTTATTTCAGATGCCGTAGTACATTTAACTAAACTTGCGGCTAAAAATTCAGGATTCGCCATTCAGGCACGCAGAGCTCTGTGGCTAAAATCCTGGTCAGCTGATGTTACGTCTAAATCTAAATTGCTTAATATTCCTTTCAAAGGGCAGACCTTATTCGGGCCCGGCTTGAAAGAGATTATTGATGACATTACAGGAGGTAAAGGTCATGCCCTGCCTCAGGACAAGGCCAAAGCCAAGGCTAGACAGTCCAATTTTCGTTCCTTTCGTAATTTCAAAGCAGGAGCAGCATCAACTTCCTCTGCACCAAAACAGGAAGGAGCTGTTGCTCGCTACAGACAAGGCTGGAAACCTAACCAGTCCTGGAACAGGGGCAAACAGGCCAGAAAACCTGCTGCTGCCCCTAAGACAGCATGAATTGAGGGCCCCCGATCCGGGACCGGATCTAGTGGGGGGCAGACTTTCCCTCTTCGCCCAGGCTTGGGCAAGAGATGTTCAGGATCCCTGGGCGTTAGAGATCATATCTCAGGGATACCTTCTGGACTTCAAATCCTCTCCCCCAAGAGGGAGATTTCATCTGTCAAGGTTGTCAACAAACCTAACAAAGAAGGAAGCGTTTCTACGCTGCGTACAAGATCTTTTATTAATGGGAGTGATCCATCCAGTTCCGCGGTTGGAACAAGGACAAGGGTTTTACTCAAATCTGTTTGTAGTTCCCAAAAAAGAGGGAACCTTCAGGCCAATCTTGGATTTAAAGATCCTAAACAAATTCCTAAGAGTTCCATCGTTCAAGATGGAAACTATTCGAACAATTTTGCCCATGATCCAAGAGGGTCAGTACTTGACCACAGTGGATTTAAAGGATGCTTACCTTCACATACCGATTCACAGAAGTCATTACCGGTATCTAAGGTTTGCCTTTTTAGACAGGCATTACCAGTTTGTAGCTCTTCCATTCGGACTGGCTACGGCTCCAAGAATCTTCACAAAGGTTCTGGGCACTCTTCTGGCGGTACTAAGACCGCGAGGAATTTCAGTAGCTCCGTACTTAGACGACATACTGATACAAGCTTCAAGCTTTCAAACTGCCAAATCTCATACAGAGATAGTACTGGCATTTCTAAGGTCGCATGGATGGAAAGTGAACGAAGAGAAAAGTTCTCTCTTTCCACTCACAAGAGTTCCCTTCCTGGGGACTCTGATAGATTCTGTAGAAATGAAGATTTACCTGACAGAGGACAGGTTAACAAAACTTCAAAGTGCATGCCGTGTCCTTCATTCCATTCAAGAGACCAGGAATTCTCTTCTATGGTGGCTTTATCGGCCACATCTGTCCAGGGGAATGCCATTCAGCAGGCCAGACTGGTCAATTGTAACAACAGACGCCAGCCTACTAGGTTGGGGCGCTGTCTGGAATTCTCTGAAGGCTCAGGGACTATGGAATCAGGAGGAGAGTCTTCTTCCAATAAACATTCTGGAATTGAGAGCAGTCCTCAATGCTCTTCTGGCTTGGCCCCAGTTAGCAACTCGGGGGTTCATCAGGTTCCAGTCGGACAACATCACGACTGTAGCTTATATCAACCATCAGGGAGGGACAAGAAGCTCCCTAGCAATGATGGAAGTATCGAAGATAATTCGCTGGGCAGAGTCTCACTCTTGCCACCTGTCTGCAATCCACATCCCGGGAGTGGAGAACTGGGAGGCGGATTTCTTAAGTCGTCAGACTTTTCATCCGGGGGAGTGGGAACTTCGTCCAGAGGTCTTTGCCCAAATACTTCGACGTTGGGGCAAACGAGAGATAGATCTCATGGCGTCTCGACAGAACGCCAAGCTTCCGCGCTACGGGTCCAGATCCAGGGATCCGGGAGCGGTCCTGATAGATGCCTTGACAGCACCATGGACCTTCAGGATGGCTCATGTGTTTCCACCTTTCCCGATGCTTCCTCGATTGATTGCCAGAATCAAACAGGAGAAAGCATCAGTGATTCTAATAGCGCCTGCATGGCCACGCAGGACTTGGTATACAGATCTGGTGGACATGTCATTCTGTCCACCTTGGTCGTTACCTCTGAAACAGGACCTTCTGATTCAGGGTCCTTTCAAACATCAAAATCTAACTTCTCTGAAGCTGACTGCTTGGAAATTGAACGCTTGATCTTATCAAAGCGTGGTTTTTCTGAGTCAGTTATTGATACCTTAATACAGGCTAGGAAGCCTGTTACCAGAAAGATTTACCATAAAATATGGCGTAAATACCTATATTGGTGCGAATCCAAAGGTTACTCTTGGAGTAAGGTTAGGATTCCTAGGATATTGTCTTTTCTACAAGAAGGTTTAGAAAAGGGGTTATCCGCTAGTTCCTTAAAGGGACAGATCTCAGCTCTGTCCATTCTGTTACACAAGCGTCTGTCAGAAGTTCCAGACGTTCAGGCTTTTTGTCAGGCTTTGGCCAGGATTAAACCTGTGTTTAAAGCTGTGGCTCCACCATGGAGTTTAAACCTTGTTCTTAACGTTTTACAGGGTGTTCCGTTTGAACCCCTTCATTCCATTGATATAAAGTTGTTATCTTGGAAAGTTCTATTTTTAATGGCTATTTCCTCGGCTCGAAGAGTCTCTGAGTTATCAGCCTTACATTGTGATTCTCCTTATTTGATTTTTCACTCGGATAAGGTAGTTCTGCGTACTAAGCCTGGGTTCTTACCTAAGGTAGTCACTAACAGGAATATCAATCAGGAGATTGTTGTTCCATCCTTGTGCCCAAATCCTTCTTCGAGGAAGGAACGTCTTTTGCACAATCTGGATGTAGTTCGTGCCCTTAAATTTTATTTACAGGCAACTAAAGATTTTCGACAAACGTCTTCCCTGTTTGTCGTTTACTCTGGTCAGAGGAGAGGTCAAAAAGCTTCTGCTACCTCTCTCTCTTTTTGGCTTCGTAGCATAATTCGTTTAGCTTATGAGACTGCTGGACAGCAGCCTCCTGAAAGAATTACAGCTCATTCCACTAGAGCTGTGGCTTCCACTTGGGCCTTTAAGAATGAGGCCTCTGTTGAACAGTTTTGCAAGGCTGCAACTTGGTCTTCGCTTCATACTTTTTCCAAATTTTACAAATTTGACACTTTTGCTTCATCGGAGGCTATTTTTGGGAGAAAGGTTCTTCAGGCAGTGGTTCCTTCTGTATAAAGAGCCTGCCTATCCCTCCCGTCATCCGTGTACTTTTGCTTTGGTATTGGTATCCCACAAGTAATGATGACCCGTGGACTGATCACACTTAACAGAAGAAAACATAATTTATGCTTACCTGATAAATTCCTTTCTTCTGTAGTGTGATCAGTCCACGGCCCGCCCTGTTTTTTAAGGCAGGTAAATATTTTTTAAATTATACTCCAGTCACCACTACACCCTTGGCTTCTCCTTTCTCGTTGGTCCTTGGTCGAATGACTGGAGGTGACGTAGAGGGGAGGAGCTATATAGCAACTCTGCTGGGTGAATCCTCTTGCACTTCCTGTAGGGGAGCAGTTAATATCCCACAAGTAATGATGACCCGTGGACTGATCACACTACAGAAGAAAGGAATTTATCAGGTAAGCATAAATTATGTTTTTACTTTAGGCAACAAATGTCACTAATCACACTTGGAGGGGCTCACTAATATCCAGCATGTACGTTTAAACAGCTTTCCAATGAACTTATATTATTAAAAACATCCAAACCTGGGTTGTCACAAACCTCAATAACCTTGCTTGAATGTTTTCAGTTCTTTATACTGGACTAATAAGCAAGCCATTTTTACACTCTTAAGTGCCTTTCTCTTTTTCTGACTTTTACATTACCAGCTATGTGCTCCTGCACTATTTCATTTGTTCCCAGTCTGTAGCTATAAACCTCTTTCGGGTGTACTTATCACCTGAAAGGTTCAGCAGTGAGAATTGCTGCATGGGAGTCAGTGGGGAAAGAAGTTGGTAGTGCTCAGTTAAAGGGACAGTCAAGTAAAAAAAACTTTCATGATTTAAATAGGGCATGTAATTTTAAACAACTTTCCAGTTTATTTTTATTACCAATTTTGCTTTGTTCTCTTGGTGTTCTTAGTTGAAAGCTAAATCTAGGAGGTATATATATATATATATGCTAATTTCTTAAACCTTTAATGCCACCTCTAATCTGAATGCATTTTGACAGTTTTTCACCACTAGAGGGCGTTAGTTCATGTGTTTCATATAGATAACATTGAGCTCAGGCACGTGAAGCTCCTAAGAGCAAGCACTGATTGGATAAAAAATGCAAGTCTGTCAAAAGAACTGAAATAAGGGGGCAGTTTGCAGAGCCATAGATACAAGGTAATCAGAGGTAAAAAGTATATTATTATAACTGTTGGTTATGCAAAATTGGGGAATGGGTAATAAAGGGATTATCTACCCTTTTAAACAACAAAAATTCTGGTGTTTACTGTCCCTTTAAGGTCATGCATACAGTGACCAGGTATTCTATGATAATTCCAGAGAGGCCTCAGTTGGACTTTGATGTGAGGCAAAACAGAGGTAAAACATAAGTGTTACAGTGGTAGGATTCAGTCGGTTCTCACCAGTTCCTAACATTTCCCAGGTTCACAAGAATCGGTGGTTGGGTGCTGCCATGTTCCTTAAAGGGACACTGAACCCGAATTTGTTCATTTGTAATTCTGAAAGAGCATGCAATTTTAATCCACTTTCTAATTTACTCCTATTATCAATTTTTCTTCGTTCTCTTGCTATCTTTTTTCGAAAATGAAGGCTTCTAACCGTTATTTTGGTTTCAGTACTCTGGACAGCACTTTTTTATTGGTGGATGAATTTATCCACCAATCAGCAAGGACAACCCAGGTTGTTCAAGAAAAATGGGACGGCATCTAAACTTACATTCTTGAATTTCAAATAAAGATACCAAGAGAATGAAGAAAATTTGATCATAAGAGTAAATTTGAAATTTGATTGAAATTTCATGCTCAATATGAATCACGTAATAAAGTTTTTGGGTACAGTGTCCCTTTAACCCAATGCAGTTTAGCTACAGATGCTGCTACTCCAAGTCCAGGGTGTAGTTGGCAACTGTCCTATTTTTCCCATCTTTATCTGTGCTGAGTGATCATGTGTTATACTGAAGTTTAGTAATGTGTAGTCAGGTAAGGAGGAGCCATGACATGTGTAATACTATGGTGGGTAGACTAGAATGCAATGTGTAGCGAGGTAAGAGGGAGCAATGAGATGTGATACCAGGGTGGGTAGACTAGAATGTAATGTGTAGTCAGGTAAGGGGGAGCCATGAGATGATACCAGGATGGGTAGACTAGAATGTAGCGTGTAGTTAGGTAAGGGGGAGCCATGAGATGTGTAATACCATGGTGGGTAAACTAGAATGCAATGTGTAGTCAGGTAAGGGGGCGCCATGAGATGATACCAGGATGGGTAGACTAGAATGTAGCGTGTAGTTAGGTAAGGGGGAGCCATGAGATGTGTAATACCATGGTGGGTACACTAGAATGCAATGTGTAGTTAGGTAAGGGGGAGCCATGAGATGTGTAATACCATGGTGGGTAGACTAGAATGCAATGTGTAGTTGGGTAAGGGAGCACCATGCATCATCTGTGTAATACATTGTAGTTCACACACCCTGGTAATATGTAGTCAGGTAAGGGGGAGCCATGAGATGTGTAATACCATGGTGGGTAGACTAGAATGCAATGTGTAGTCAGGTAAGGGGGGGGCATGAGATGTGTAATACCAGTGTTTGTAGACTAGAAGGCAATGTGTAGTTGGGTAAGAGAGCACCATGAGACGTGTAATACATTCTAGTCCACACACCCTGGTAATATGTAGTTGGGTAAGGGGGAGCCATGAGATGTGTAATACCAGGGTGGGTAGACTAGAATGCAATGTGTAGTCAGGTAAGGGGGGGGCATGAGATGTGTAATACCAGGGTGGGTAGACTAGAAGGCAATGTGTAGTTGGGTAAGGGAGCACCATGAGACGTGTAATACATTCTAGTCCACACACCCTGGTAATATGTAGTTGGGTAAGGGGGAGCCATGAGATGTGTAATACCAGGGTGGGTAGACTAGAATGCAATGTGTAGTCAGGTAAGGGGGAACCATAAGATGTGTAATGCCGGGTGGGTAGAATAGAATGCAATGTATGAGGAAGCAAGGCATTTGAATAGTATTGCACAATTTGGAACATGTGTAATTGTCTGTGATTAGCAGAGGCTTAGGACATTAGGCTCTTCATGAACTGGGACTGGAATTCACAGAACATACAAAAAAAATACAGATTTACTAGGGCATTTCTGTGTCTATTAACCTACTGCCCACCATCATTGTTGCTGAGGATGGTCAAAAATGACTATTTACCTCCACCTACTTGTAAAATTTCAGTAGTGTTTTATCACATGTAAAACATAAAAACAAAACCTCCAGTTACCATTCCAGAAGCCCCAACACAGCATTTAGCAGGTTAAACATACTGTGGTAAAATCTGTCTAATTTCAGGCTGTGTAACATCTATATAAACTTGGGTGTTTTGTGGTGTCCTGCTATACAAATGCTAAAGGGTTGTTCATTTAACCCTTGTTTGCTTATTTTAGTACTTGCTATGAAGGTATTCTTCCTATGTCTATTATGTTGCTAGAGAGTAAGGCCCCGATATACAAAGCATCTCAGTCTGATGGTCTGTCAAGATATTTAAAGAAAAAGGGCGTGTCTGAGCAATGCCGTTAAGCAGTGATGCCTCTCCCATAGAAGTCAATGGGAGCGTGATGTCACCACCCACATCGCCGCTCATCTACATTTTGCTGAAGGGGGGCCCTATTTGAAGTGCGCTCACTGAAACTAAAATTTAGTTTTTGTGTAGACACTCTTGAAATATTGCAATGGGTTCCTACGTTTTACAACACTTACACTATCTAGCTCAGACGATGTAATCTCAACAGCTGATAGCTGGTGAGACAAACATGGCTGCTACCCTTCTCGCAACCTGCAATTCGCTGCTTCGAATATATCGCTCTTGTGTTGATTTGTCTGAAGCAAAATGCAGGCTACTCCCACTAGCACGCCCCACTAACTCCCACTGAATGCCTATTTCTACATCACAGCTAACCTACACTCCAGTGATGTGCAGTCACTAGAGGCAGGTGAGGCAGTGCTTCACCTTTCATATGGGCAAAAATATATTTTTTTTTATTGGCTTTAAAAAAAAAATTGTAATTTTTTTTCCCCAGCATTTTTTCTCACAGCTAGATGTTGTGCAATGGAGAGGCACAAGCAGGTCTGCCCACCATTACACAACATGCTGCGCCATCTACTGGATGACAGTGGTTAAGATCATTGCATGGCCCATAAGTGCTTTATTTGAGGCAGTCCTATTTGGGCTGAACCAATCCAGCGAGAGGCATTAGTAAGTGGAACATAGGGTTGGGGCTGGATGTTAAATCATATAAAACAAAACAAAAACGGAAAAAAACAACTTTCATATATTTTGTTGCTGTCCTGTGAACCTGCTAGCTTTGCTAAAGTGAAAAAGAAAGTTCTGTTCTTCCCCTCTAAGTGCAGTGGAATGTGCCACTGTCACTTCCTGAATCCTTACAGAGCAGGAAAAGAGGCACAGAGAGCAGTGTTTCACCCACATCTTATTGAAGTAAGATTTTACAGAAAGGGATTCTGTTAGTGAAAATGATAATTTAATGAATGTGGTTTAGTTTTTTTTACTCTTTTACAGCAAAGGATCGTTTTTGTATTTTGTTTACTCAAACTTTACACCCACTAACTTAGCAGCTTGCCTCTGTACTTCACACTAAATTATAGACTAATTTTCTGAACTCTCTGTAGCTCTGCTGTTTTATTACTTTAAAATGCAGTGGTCCCTCTCCCCCCCCCCCCTTGTGTGTGTGTGTGTGTGTGTGTCTCTCTCTCTATCTATCCATCTCTCTCCTTATGTGTTGTTCTCCCCCATGGTCTCTTTCTCTCTCTGTCTCTCTTCCTCCCCCTCTGACTCTCATCCCTTATGTAATGAAAGAATCTATAAGCATAATTTGCAGCATTAAAGTAAAAAGTATGTTTTAAACATATTTTAATGGGCATGGATTTCTAGATCTCATAATCAGAGCAAGCATTGTGTTATCTGGCAAGAGTTTCTGTTACAATCCTTTTAGACTAAAATCAGATGTTTACTAAGTTGACCAGTTTTCCAAGACACCATTTAAAGGGACATGAAACCCATATGAAACCCATATGCAAATTTAAATAACTTTCCAATTTACATCTAATATCTAATTTTCTTCATTCTTTTGATGTCCTTTGTTGAAAATCATATCTAAATATGCTCAGTAGCTGCTGATTGGTGGCTGCACATAGATACCTCATGTGATTGGCTCACCCATGTGCATTGCTATTTCTTCAACAAAGGATATCTAAAGAATGAAGGCGTATCCTAGCCACTGCCTCACCAACCTCTGACGTCACTGCATGTCACTGCTACACTCCCCCTGCACTGCGCTGCCAACTCCCCCTGACCACCTACACCTACGTCATGCCTAACCTACACACCCCTGGTAATATGTAGTTGGGTAAGGGGGAGCCATGAGATGTGTAATACCAGGGTGGGTAGACTAGAATGCAATGTGTAGTCAGGTAAGGGGGGGGGCATGAGATGTGTAATACCAGGGTGGGTAGACTAGAAGGCAATGTGTAGTTGGGTAAGGGAGCACCATGAGACGTGTAATACATTCTAGTCCACACACCCTGGTAATATGTAGTTGGGTAAGGGGGAGCCATGAGATGTGTAATACCAGGGTGGGTAGACTAGAATGCAATGTGTAGTCAGGTAAGGGGGAACCATAAGATGTGTAATGCCGGGTGGGTAGAATAGAATGCAATGTATGAGGAAGCAAGGCATTTGAATAGTATTGCACAATTTGGAACATGTGTAATTGTCTGTGATTAGCAGAGGCTTAGGACATTAGGCTCTTCATGAACTGGGACTGGAATTCACAGAACATACAAAAAAAATACAGATTTACTAGGGCATTTCTGTGTCTATTAACCTACTGCCCACCATCATTGTTGCTGAGGATGGTCAAAAATGACTATTTACCTCCACCTACTTGTAAAATTTCAGTAGTGTTTTATCACATGTAAAACATAAAAACAAAACCTCCAGTTACCATTCCAGAAGCCCCAACACAGCATTTAGCAGGTTAAACATACTGTGGTAAAATCTGTCTAATTTCAGGCTGTGTAACATCTATATAAACTTGGGTGTTTTGTGGTGTCCTGCTATACAAATGCTAAAGGGTTGTTCATTTAACCCTTGTTTGCTTATTTTAGTACTTGCTATGAAGGTATTCTTCCTATGTCTATTATGTTGCTAGAGAGTAAGGCCCCGATATACAAAGCATCTCAGTCTGATGGTCTGTCAAGATATTTAAAGAAAAAGGGCGTGTCTGAGCAATGCCGTTAAGCAGTGATGCCTCTCCCATAGAAGTCAATGGGAGCGTGATGTCACCACCCACATCGCCGCTCATCTACATTTTGCTGAAGGGGGGCCCTATTTGAAGTGCGCTCACTGAAACTAAAATTTAGTTTTTGTGTAGACACTCTTGAAATATTGCAATGGGTTCCTACGTTTTACAACACTTACACTATCTAGCTCAGACGATGTAATCTCAACAGCTGATAGCTGGTGAGACAAACATGGCTGCTACCCTTCTCGCAACCTGCAATTCGCTGCTTCGAATATATCGCTCTTGTGTTGATTTGTCTGAAGCAAAATGCAGGCTACTCCCACTAGCACGCCCCACTAACTCCCACTGAATGCCTATTTCTACATCACAGCTAACCTACACTCCCCCTGCACTGCGCTGCCAACTCCCCCTGACCACCTACACCTACGTCATGCCTAACCTACACACCCCTGGAACGCCCAGCTAAGTCCCACATACTGCCTACTGTCACAAATACCTCCCTATAATACAATATACTAAATAATAAACCTCCACATTGTAACTATGAAGCTATGTTGCTAAAATAATAATCAATGTTTAATGTCACAGAGATGCGCTAAAACGCCAGCGGCTGACTGATTGAGGGTCGGTAAAACCTTGGCGGCCTATCTGGGCTCATGGAACTCCGCGCCGGACCAGAATTTAACCCCGATCGTGCAGTATGTTGTTGGCAATTTCATGAGGCACCTAGGTATACCACTTGTATGGGGGTGCTATCTTCTGGGAGGAATGGAGGACACTTCAAATCCGGTCCCCCATTCCTCCCAGAACAGGTGGTATCCCTAAGAAATACAGCTTCAACTATTTATTGGCTCTACGTGTTTCAGCAGAAAACGGCCTCTCTCAAGAGTGAGTAAAACGTTTGTAAAAGAGCCAAACGTAAATTTGTAGCAGACGATTAATATTAGAATAAAAACTTTACTCAAAGCAACACTTTACTTGACCATAACCAAAGAATTGTGTCATTTTCAATTAAATAAATAATGATTTAAATAATATTAATTTACACTGAGTGTTATGAGTATGGCATATGTTGTTCTGTTATTTTCCAGATTAGTGCAGCACAAGAAGCATTTGTTAGGACAGTATTTTCAGACCAGAGGTTTGTCTGCCCTTTCTCCTTAATATGATTCAGCTTTAGTGCTGACCCAGCAGTACTGATATAGTTCTAGAATGTAAACTGATAAATCAATTTATTTAAACAGTAAGACGGACCGGATCACTTGGCACAAATGTTTGATTCATGTATGTACTTAGCAGAGTCCTTTGAGGGTCAAATCCTTCCTTTCTCTAAATTGGCTCTTCCTTGGCTATGTTATATGCACGATTCACACTCTCCTCTTATAAAGAAATTACACTCTTTCTTAGAAAAATGTTAAAATCTTAGGACACCATGAAACAAAATTGCACTCTGTGCACTTGCTCACTGATGTTTGGACTAGACATGTAATGGGATTTAACAGGTTAATAGCTTGCAATGCTGGTTCATCATTACCTGTCATAGCCATTCATGGCATATTAGATTGGCCACATCAAGGACAGCCCAGCCAAGAAATGTCACTTCTTTAAATGAAGAATTTATGCAACAGTACTATAGGTTTTTTTATAATTTCAATACATTATGTTCAAGATATATATATATATATACTGTATATTTATACAATAAAACAAAGTATCATATCAACATACATATGAAACTATATCAATGCTTCAATAGAAACTTAAAGAAAACATTGTAACATGTTAAATGTACCTAATTTGTGAGGTCTTTCAATGCCATAGTCACTAAAAATACCTTTTACTTTATCAGCAGCTTGAGACACACTGATTATGGAACATATGTTTATCTTGCAATAGTGTATTGTTTACGTGTTATTGCTTACTGACTTTGAATGCATTGATTAACAAATCATTAAAAGGGACAGTACACTGTAAAATTGTTTTTATATGAATGTATTTTCAATGACTTGTTATACCAGCTGCATTTTTAGGTTTATTTGTGTACATGAAGTAGCTGGTTTTGTGCTTTTAAACCACAGCCTATTACAATGGGTTGAGCTTAGGGTTGCCACCTCGGCCATGGTTTCCTGGACACTAATGAGTTACTCATGCTGAACATACATTGTGATGCTGGACAGCACTATTCCTGTTCCTCCCTGCACACCCTGCAGCATGAGTAACTCATTAGTGTCCAGGAAACCATGGCCGAAGTGGCAACCCTAGTTGAGCTTCAGGTAATATCAGATCTCATTATGTTATCACTTTATGTACACAGACTTGTTTCCTTATCTTATATTTGTCTAGAAAACCAAAGCTCAATACTTAGAGAGAACAATAGAAAATTATCATTTTATTACTTAACTATCCTGCACCCCACTGAGAGTGTAATCTCTTCTGCTGGCTGTGTTTACTTAGGCTATTCAATAGAATATACTCCAGTATAGAAACTTTCAGTATAGGTTTGGATACCACAGGTTAAATCAGCTATTGTAAATGCCAAAATAGGGGTAAAGGAGCTACTTGTAAACAATTTAAAACTCTCCAGCAGGTAAAATGAATCATTGGGAACAATTTAAAGGGGAGAATTTTTTGGGGTGAACTGTCCCTTTAATTCCGTATCCTAGCCTATTAGACATTTTTATAAGACCAAAAGACTGTAATCCTATGCAATTAACGTCACATGTATGTTTTAGTAGTTTTTTCTTCACAGTGAGTGAGGAGTCCATACCTGTTTGCCCCAATCTAGCGTTAGGGAGGCAAATTCCCCAGAGTCATTTGTATAAAGAAAGATAGGCAGGAGAAGCACTTAGCTGGTGATAGAACTCAGTCCAATTTCATTACAAGGTATAAGTTAAAATGATTGCTTTAAACTAGATTTTACCTAAGCCAGTCTTTAGGACCCTTAACAGACCAGATATTCATTATAGATTATCTAGAGCACAGGTGAAATAATCAGGTCACCCATCAGCTTGTCAGATTGTTTCACCTGTTCTCTAGTTAAGATATAATGAATATATAAAAAAAATGCGCTAGGTGACCCTATGGATAAAAGTGACATGAAATGTATGTAAGTTTATGATGGGCATGTAGCACATATTCGTGTTATTATCCACCAGAGGGCAGTATTGTCATATTTCTCAGGGAAGCATTGTTCCCACTCACATGCAGATTGAGTCAGTATTATTAATGAACTACAAATGAATGAAAAAGACTCTAACGTTCTAGAAAAAAAAAAGAAAAGAAAAAAATATTGAAGCAAATAAGCAAAAAGCAACCCAACTTGTCTCTGAAACACTAGTATTTGCTGTGACATTATGAGCTCACTCTCTTAGACAATAAACTGCCCTGGAAATGATCTGTCATTCATGCTTACTGGAATCACTAGTCGCATCACTCACCCTATCTCTCAGCAGTCACATCTAATACACTGGCTCACAAGCCTTTAGACCTCATAGGACCCTGACAGGAAAATAATCTGAGCTATTGATTACAAAGTCCTGTCTTTTACATTGGCTCTTTATAAATAAAGGCAAATAACTGTGACATGGCTTGTTATATACTTGTGTCTGTCTAATGCCAATTCCTAAAGTTTATTTAATACTGAGGATTACAGTAAATCATTATTAAAATAATCTCTCTTGTTTTCACATAATCTAAAGTAGTTATTTATTTAGAAGCTGAATGCAGATTATTTAATTATTTCCCTGATAATGTTGTGCTTTAATCCTAGGGGTCAAGTCCAACAAAAAAAAAAGTGTGGGAACTCACCAAAACTTCCACCCTCCCTCACAATTAATATTGTTTCATTATATATATATATATATATATTATACACACACACACACACTGTATTTATGTGTATTATATTGTACTATATACTTTGGTTAATGAAAGCAAATTAAATCCAATGAAGGATTGAATGGTTGTCTTTGAACCTAAAAATCCTCCTCTGTCACAGAGTCTCACCCACTTAAGGTACAATAGTCCTATTTCTGCTGAGGGGAGCTAAATAACCCCAGAGCAAGCCACACAGAAATGTAAGAACCATGTGTGATAAAAGATAATAAAGATAATATTCATAACAGGAGTGATAACACAGCAGGACCGTTGACAGTCTTTCATTTAGTGTATTGTAGGAAGTGTTACTGCCCATTACTAGAGGATCCCACTATCCCTCTAACCAGACTGTTCTCCAGCTCCTCCCACCAACAGCAGCAGTGTTTACTGAAGTGTTTCTGTCCTCTGTCCAGAGGAAACTTAGTTCCTCCTGCAAAAATAGTGCAGGAACTCCGTTTCCATGCGTTCCCGCCTGACTTGTTGAATCCCCCAGAACAAAATCAGATGTTGGATATGAAAAATGTCCTCTTATTGCAGATGCCAGATATACTAACCTATGGCTTAAACTGGAGAACAGAACTTGAATAGTGTCACACTATCTCATAGTGAGACTTGTCATGGGTTCTGACACTGTCACAATCCAGTCT
The DNA here is from genome assembly GCF_027579735.1 of Bombina bombina. NCBI lineage: Eukaryota > Metazoa > Chordata > Amphibia > Anura > Bombinatoridae > Bombina > Bombina bombina. Next base: position 1,235,194,806 of record NC_069501.1, on the reverse strand, counting down.
CCTGGTTTATGATGTCTCTAGAGCAGGGGGAGACTAGGCCCAGGGGCAAGTACACCATCTAGCCGGGGTATATCAACCTCCTCTTTTAAAATGCTATATTTAATGTTAAAAAAAATTCTAGTGCATCATTGGTTATCACAGCCTATAATTATAGAAGCCAAGGATTATGGGGGGGGGGGGGGGTTACCGGCAATGGATGGAGTAGGCACAGTTCTGTTAACAAGCAGTGTTGGGGCCGACAGGATGGTTTTCCTGTATCTATAGCTACTAATACACCATTGGCACTCACATATAAGTATTTATGTTTATATACACGTTAGGTAGATAGATGATAGACAGACGGACATATACATATACTGCTGGGAGTTGCACCTTCTGCACTAGACCATATTCCATCACCAAGAGCAGCGCAGGGGCATTTGCCACCCTGCCCCAGTCTGCGCCTGCACCCAGTGTGCCTTTCTGTCACCTCTCTCTCTCTTTATCTCTCTCTCTCCTCATCTCTCTCTCCTTATTTTTCTATCTCCCCTTCTCTTTCTCTCCATTTATTTCTCTCCTTATCTCTCTCTCTCCGTATCTCTCTCTCTCCGTATCTCTCTCTCTCCTTATCCCTCTCATTCCTTATCCTTCTCTCCCCTTATCCCTCTCTCTCTCATTTCTCTCTCTCCTCTCTCTCTCCTCTCACTCTCTCACTCCTCTCCTCTCTCTCTCTCCTTCTCTCTCTCTCTTACTCTCTCACTCCTTCTCTCTCTCTCCTCTCTCTCTCTCTCACTCATTCTCTATCTCTCTCTCCTTATCCTTCTCTCTCTCTCTCCTTCTCTCTCTTACTCTCTCCCTCATTCTCGCTCTCTCTCTCCCCTTATCTCTCTCTCCTTCTCTCTCTCTCTCCTCTCCTCATCTCTCTCTCCTTATCTCACTGTCTCTCTCCTTATCTTTCTCTCTCTCTCCTTATTTCTCTCTCTCTCTCCTTATCTCTCTCCTTATCGCTCTCATTCTCTCTCTATCTCTCCTTATCTCTCTCTCTCATTATCTCTCTCTTTCCTTATCTTTCTCCTTATCTCTCTCTTCCTCCTTATCTCTCTCTCCTTATCTCTCTCTTTATCTCTCTCTCCTTATCTCTCTGTCTCTTTCCTTATCTCTCTCTCCTTATCTCTCTCTCCTCTCACTCCTTCTCTCTCTATCCTTCTCTCTCTCTCCTTCTCTCTCTCTCCTTCTCTCTCTCTCTCTCTCTCTCTCCTTATATCTCTCTCTCCTCTCTCTCACTCCTCTCTCTCTCTCACTCTTTCTCTCTCCTTATCTCTTACTCTCTCTCCTTCTCTCTCTCTCTCCTTATTTCTCTCTCTCACTCCTTCTCTCTCTCTCCTTATCTCTCTCTCTCTCTCTCCTTATCTCTCTCTCTCTCCTTATCTCTCTCTCTCTCCTTAACTCTCTCTCTCCTTATCTCTCTCTTTATCTCTCTCTCAGTCTCCTTATCTCTCTGTCTACTTATCTCTCTGTCTCTCTCCATATCTCTCTCCTTATCTCTCTCTCATTCTCTCTCTCTCACTCCTTCTCTCTCCTTTCTCTCACTCCTTCTCTCTCTCCTTCACTCTCTCTCCTTAGCCCTCTCTCCTTATATATCTCTCTTACTCTCTCTCTCTCATTGTCTGTCTCTCATTCTCTCTATCACTCCTCTCTCTCTCCTCTCTCTCACTCCTTTTCTCTCTCTCCTTATCTCTCTCTCTTTCTCTCCTTATCTCTCTCCTTATCTCTCTCTCTCCTTATCTCTCTCACTCCTCTCTCTCTCTCTCCTTATCTCTCTCTCTTTCTCCATATATCTCTCTCTCTCTCTCCTTATCTCTCTCTCTCCTTATATATCTCTCTCTCATTATATATCTCTCTTACTCTCTCATTCTCTCTCACTCCTCTCTCTATCTCCTCTCTCTCTCTCCTTATCTCTCTCTCTCTCCTTATCTCTCTCCTTATCTCTCTCCCCTTATCTCTATCTCTCTCTCCTTATCTCTCTCTCTCCTTATCTCTCTCCTTATCTCTCTCTCTCTCTCTCCTTATCTCTCTCTTTATATCTCTCTTTATCTCTCTCCTTATCTCTCTTTATATCTCTCTCTCTCTCTCCTTATCTCTCTGTCTCTATCATTATCTCTCTCACTCCTCTCTCTCACTCCTTCTCTCTCTCTCTCTCTCTCTCTCCTTATCTCTCTCTCTCCTTATCTCTCTCTCTCACTCCTCTCTCTCTCTCTCTCTCTCTCACTCCTCTCTCATTTTCTCTCTCCTTCTCTCTCTCTCTCTCTCTCTCTCTCTCTCTCTCTCTCTCTCTCTCTCTCTCTCTCTCTCTCTCTCTCTCTCTCTCTCTCACTCACTCCTTCTCTCTCTCTCCTTCTCTCTCTCTCCTTAAACTTCTCTTTCTCTCCTTATGTCTCTCCTTATCTCTCTCTCTCTCTCTCTCTCTCTCTCTCTGTCTGTCTCTCTCTCTCTATGCTCTCACTATCTCTTTCCTCTCACTCCTTCTCTCTCACTCCTTCACTCTCTCTCCTCATCTCTCTCTCCTTATCCTTCTCTCTCTCCTTATTTCTCTTTATCTCTCTCTCTCCTCCCCTTCTCTTTCTCTCCTTATCCCTCTCTCTCTCCGTATCTCTCTCTCTCTTACTCTCTCTCTCTTTCTCCTCTCTGTCTTACTCTCTCACCTCTTCTCACTCTCTCCTTCTCTCTCTCTCTCCTTCTCTCTCTCTCTCCTTATCCTTCTCTCTCTCCTTATTTCTCTCTCTCCTTATCTCTCTCTCTCTCCTTACATCTCTCTCTCTAGTAGATGTGAGTTTAGGGTAACATAGCAAGTCCGGCTTTTAAAAACTCAGATCACTCAGTTAAAGGGACGAGTATTCTGTGGCTCTGCAATTCTAGCAAATTACTTTAGCAAACCTTTTTGATCCTGACTGGCACCTTGTGCACGTGCCTGGTGTCAATCTCTGAGCCTAGATACATACTGTTTGGTGCACCAGCTTGATGGTCAATCAGCCAGTGGATAAATATGCTCTGGGGCATTTATCCACGTTAGAAGAAAGAAGATGTAAGAATTATCACTTTATATTCCTCTTTGGGAAATATTGTATAGCTGGATATAGGTTTAGAGGTGGACCTTAGATTTCTTGTTTTATTTTCTCAAGTTAAATATTAAGGGACATGAAACCCAATTTTTTTTCTTTCACGATTTAGAAAGAGCATGCAATTTTAAACAACTTTCCAATTTTCTTCTATTATCTAAGTTGCTTCATTCTCTTGATATTTGTAGTTGAAAAGCATATATAAATAGATTCAGTAGCTGTCGATTGGTGGCTGCACATACTGTAGATGCCTCGTAAGATTGACTCACCCATGTGCATTGCTCATTCTTCAACAAAGGATATCTGAAGAATGAAGCAAGTTAAATAACAGAAGGAAATTGGAATGTTGTTTAAAATTGTATTCTCTATCTGAATCATGAAATAAATATTTTGGGTTTGATGCCTTTTAAGCGTCACACTTGGAATAGTCTAAGAGTGGCCTTTCCTTCATAAAACCTTCTATATTTCTGGAATCATTTTTCTTTAAAGGCTCAAAGTGGCCTCCTGACGTACACGGGGGGGGGGGGGGGACTGTACAAGTTTGACACAGGTTGATATTGATCTAGTTTGTGTATTTCTCTTTATGTTGTCAGCAATAAAGGTTCATTTATAAAAGGAAACCCCCCCCCCCCTTTTTTTTTTTTTTTTACAATCCTAGTATAATTTTATTGTTATGTCCTAACTATAAAAATCCCCCGGCTACGTAGGAAAACACTTGGTGATGCTGTGATTTTATTTTTAATGAAAGACTTATTCAGATAACAGTTACATGATATCATAACCAGCTGCACTCTCTCCCACATGGTGCAGCTGAGTAAATCTGTATTCAGCAAAGTGACAATGCTGCAGTCCAGTGTAACTGATCACATCTCAGATGACCAAGTGCTTCTGAGTAATAAAGTCACATCTGATGACAAAGTGCCTCTAAGTAAATTTTTGAGGCCGAATTATCAAGCCGTCAACTATGCTGCATTCGACAGCACCAATACGCTTGCCTAACATCGCCTATTATCGCGGCCGCGGACCTGAATACACTCTCCATATTTATAAAAAAGCTGTCAAAAAGTCGCACACCAAGTACAGGGCGATGAGCAGCGGACTGTTTTTAACTAGCAGTCATCGATCTCGCTGCTATTCGGCTTTTTCCCAACTTTATTTATACCCTGTCACTAAACACCGCCACTATACTAAAATGTTTAACCCCTATCCTGCCGCAACTAAATAAAGTTATTAACCCCCATCCCTCCACTCCCGGAGCCCACCGCAACTCTAATAAAGTTATTAACCCCTATCCCTCTGCTCCCGGAGCCCTCCGCAACTAAATAAATGTATTAACCCCAAAACCCCTGTCCTCCCACATAACTACCACTTACTAAACCTATTAGCCCCTAAACCGCCAGCCCCCCACATCACCATAAACTAAATTAAGCTATTAACCCCTAAACCTAACAACCCGCTAACTTTACATTAAATTTTAACTCATCCCTATATTATAATAAATTTAAAATTTACTTGTAGAATTAAATTAAACTATATTAAACTATTATTTAACCTACCCTAACTATTATACTAAAATTACATTAAACTATATTAAACTATTAATTAACCTACCCTAACTAATATACTAAAATTACACTAAACTATATTACATTTTAATTAACCTACCCTAACTATTATACTACAATTACATTAAACTACAAATTAAATTAACTATATTACATATTTAAAAACCTAACCCTACTCAGATTATTTAAATCTACAATAAAGAATTACTAAGTTACAAAAAAATAACAACTAAGCTGCAAAAAAATAACTAAGTTATAAAAAATAAAAAACACTAAGTTACACAAAATAAAAAATAAATGATCAAATATTTAAACTAATTACACCTAATCTAATAGCCCTATCAAAATAAAAAAGCCCCCAAAAATAAAATAAAAACCTAGCCTACAATAAACTACCAATGGCCCTTAAAAGGGCCTTTTGAGGGGCATTGCCCCAAAGAAATCACCCCCCAACAGTAAAACCCATCACCCACACAACCACCCCCCCCAAATAAAATCATATCTAAAAAACTAAGCTCCCCATCGTCCTGAAAAGGGCATTTGTATGGGCATTGCCCTTAAAAGGGCATTTAGCTCTTTCTCCGACCAATGTCCCTAACCTAAAATTAAAATCCCACCCAATAAACCCTTAAAAAACCTAACATTAATCCTCATCCAAGCGGCAGAAGTCGTCAGCGAAGCGTGCAGAAGTCTTCATCCAAGCAGGCCGAAGTCTTCATCCAACCGAGCAGAAGTCTTCATGCAGACGGCATCTTCTATCTTCATCCATCCAGCGCGGAGCGGCTCCATCTTCAAGACATCCGGTTAGGAGCATCCTCTTCTTACAATCGCCGCTGAAGAATGAAGTTTCCTTTAAATGACATCATCCAAGATGGCGTCTCTTACATTCCGATTGGCTGATAGAATTCTATTGACTGATTGGAATAGCCAATAGAATGCAAGTTCAATAGAATGCTGAGCCAATAGGGTGAAAGCTCAATCCTATTGGCTGATTGCAACAGCCAATAGGATTTTTTCCACCTTAATCCACCTTTTTTCCAAATTAATTACTCTCTGCCGGATGGATGAAGATAGAAGAGGCCGTCTGGATGAAGACTTCGGCCTGGTTAGATGAAGACTTCGGCCTGCTTGGATGAAGACTTCTGCCAGCTTCGCTGAGGACTTCTGCCGCTTGGATGAGGATGGATGTCCGGTCTTCGAAAACTGTAAGTGGATCTTCAGGGGTTAGTGTTAGTTTTTTTAAGGGTTTATTGGGTGGGTTTTAATTTTAGGTTAGGGACTTTGGGCAGAAAAAGAGCTAAATGCCCTTTTAAGGGCAATGCCCATACAAATGCCCTTTTCAGGGCAATGGGGAGTTTAGGTTTTTTAGATAGGTTTTTATTTGGGGGGTTGGTTGTGCGGGTGGTGGGTTTTACTGTTCGGGGGGTGTTTGTATTTTATTTTACAGGTAAAAGAGCTGATTTCTTTGGGGCAATGCCCAGCAAAAGGCCCTTTTAAGGGCCATTGGTAGTTTATTGTAGGCTAGGGGTTTTTTTTATTTTGGGGGGGCTTTTTATTTTGATAGGGCTATTAGATTAGGATTAAATATTTGATAATTTATTTTTTATTTTGTGTAACTTAGTGTTTTTTATTTTGTGTAACTTAGGCCTAGATTACGAGTTATGCGCTAGGGTTAAAAAGCAGCGTTGGCCGGTCCCAAGGCGGCTTTTTAACGCCCACTGGTATTATGAGTCTTGCAGGTACAGGTGTATCGCTCACTTTTTTGGCCAGCTTCGAAAATACCGCAAATCCACTTACGTCAATTGCGTATCCTATATTTTCAATGGGACTTACATAGTGCCGGTCTGACCAAAAGTGAGCGGTACACCCTCTTCTGTCATGCCTGGTACCGCATTTAAAAGTCAGTAGTTAAGAGTTTTACACTACAACGCCGTAGCATAAAACTCTTAACTAAAGTACACTAACACCCATAAACTACCTATTAACCCCTAAACCGAGGCACCCCCACATCGCAAACACTAAAATAAATATTTTAACCCCTAATCTGCCGAACCGGACATCGCCGCCACTATAATAAATATATTAACCCCTAAACCGCCGCACTCCCGCATTGCAAACACTAGTTAAATATTATTAACCCCTAATCTGCAGTCCATAACATCGCCACCACCTACCTACATTTATTAACCCCTAATCTGCCTCCCCCAACGTCGCCGCCACTATATTAAATGTATTAACCCTAACCCCCCGCCCTAACTTAAATATAATTACAATAAATCTAAATAAAATTACTACAATTAATACTTACCTATAAAATAAACCCTAAGATAGCTACAATATAATTAATAGTTACATTCGCCTAGATTTAGAGTTCTGCGTTAGCCGTCAAAAGCAGTGTTAAGGGGTCCTAACGCTGCTTTTGGCTGCCCGCTGGTATTTAGAGTCAGCCAGGTAAAGGTGTACCGCTCACTTTCAAGCCGCGACTTTTCCATACCGCAGATCCCCTTACGCCAATTGCGTATCCTATCTTTTCAATGGGATCTTCCTAACGCCGGTATTTAGAGTCTTGGCTGAAGTGAGCGTTACACCTCTACCGACAAGACTCCTAACGCCCATGGAAAGGCTGTAGTTAAGAGCTTTATGGGCTAACGCCGGTATATAAAGCATTTAACTACAGTGCTCTAAAGTACACTAACACCCATAAACTACCTATGTACCCCTAAACCGAGGTCCCCCCACATCGCCGCCACTAAAATAAATATTTTTAACCCCTAATCTGCCGACCACACATCGCCGCCATCTACATTATTCTATGAACCCCTAATCTGCTGCCCCTAACATCGCCGACACCTACATAATATTTATTAACCCCTAATCGCCCCCCCCAATGTCGCCGCTACCTAACTTCAAGTATTAACCCCTAATCTGCCGACTGGACCTCGCCGCTACTATAATAAATGTATTAACCCCTAAAGCTAAGTCTAAACCTAACCCTAACACCCCCCTAAATTAAATATAATTTTAATCTAACTAAATAAATTAACTCTTATTAACTAAAGTATTCCTATTTAAAACTAAATACTTACCTGTAAAATAAACCCTAATATAACTACAATATAACGAATAATTATATTGTAGCTATTTTAGGATTTATATTTATTTTACAGGCAACTTTGTATTTATTTTAACTAGGTACAATAGCTATTAAATAGCTATTAACTATTTAATAGCTACCTAGTTAAAATAATTACAAAATTACCTGTAAAATAAATCCTAACCTAAGTTACAATTAAACCTAACACTACACTATCAATAAATTAATTAAATAAATTAACTACCAATATCTACAATTAAATACAATTAAATAAAATAAACTAAATTCCAAAAAAACAAACACTAAATTACAGAAAATAAAAAATATTACAAGAATTTTAAACTAATTACACCTAATCTAAGCCCCTAATAAAAAAATTTAAAAAAAAGGTCCCTACCCTATTCTACATTACAAAGTAATCAGCTCTTTTACCAGCCCTTAAAAGGGCTTTTTGCGGGGCATGTCCCAAAGTAATCAGCTCTTTTGCCTGTAAAAAAAATACAACCCCCCCCAACATTAAAACCCACCACCTACACACCCCTACTCTAACCCACCCAAACCCCCCTTAAATAAACCTAACACTACCCCCCTGAAGATCTCCCTACCTTGAGTCGTCTTCACCCAGCCGGGCCGAAGTCTTCATCCGATGGGGCAGAGGAGGACATCCAGACCGGCAGAAGTCTTCATCTTATCCGGGCAGAAGAGGACATCCGGACCGGCAGACATCTTCATCCAAGCGGCATCTTCTATCTTCATTCATCCGGAGCGGAGCCATCTTCTTCCCAGCTGACGCGGATCCATCCTCTTCAACCGACGCCTACTCGCCGAATGAAGGTTCCTTTAAATGACGTCATTTAAAGGAACCTTCATTCGGCAAGTAGGCGTCGGTTGAAGAGGATGGATCCGCATCGGCTGGGAAGAAGATGGCTCCGCTCCGCTCCAGATGGGTGAAGATAGAAGATGCCGCTTGGATGAAGATGTCTGCCAGTCTGGATGTCCTCTTCTGCCCGGATAGGATGAAGACTTCTGCCGGTCTGGATGTCCTCTTCTGCCCCATCGGATGAAGACTTCGGCCCGGCTGGGTGAAGACGACTCAAGGTAGGGAGATCTTCAGGGGGGTAGTGTTAGGTTTATTTAAGGGGGGTTTGGGTGGGTTAGAGTAGGGGTATGTGGGTGGTGGGTTTTAATGTTGGGGGGTTGTATTTTTTTTACAGGCAAAAGAGCTGATTACTTTGGGGCATGCCCCGCAAAAAGCCCTTTTAAGGGCTGGTAAAAGAGCTGATTACTTTGTAATGTAGAATAGGGTAGGGACTTTTATTATTATTTTTTTTATTTTTTTTTTATTAGGGGTCTTAGATTAGGTGTAATTAGTTTAAAATTCTTGTAATATTTTTTTATTTTCTGTAATTTAGTGTTTGTTTTTTGTAATTTAGTTTAGTTTATTTAATTGTATTTAATTGTAGGTATTGGTAGTTAATTAATTGAATTAATTTAATGATAGTGTAGTGTTAGGTTTAATTGTAACTTAGGTTAGGATTTATTTTAGAGGTAATTTTGTAATTATTTTAACTAGGTAGCTATTAAATAGTTAATAACTATTTAATAGCTATTGTACCTAGTTAAAATAAATACAAAGTTGCCTGTAAAATAAATATAAATGCTAAAATAGCTACAATATAATTATTCATTATATTGTAGCTATATTAGGGTTTATTTTACAGGTAAGTATTTAGTTTTAAATAGGAATACTTTAGTTAATAAGAGTTAATTTATTTCGTTAGATTAAAATTATATTTAATTTAGGGGGGTGTTAGGGTTAGACTTAGCTTTAGGGGTTAATACATTTATTATAGTAGTGGCGAGGTCCGGTCGGCGGATTAGGGGTTAATACTTGAAGTTAGGTGGCGGCGACGTTGGGGGGGGGGCAGATTAGGGGTTAATAAATATTATGTAGGTGTCGGCGATGTTGGGGGCAGCAGATTAGGGGTTCATAGGGATAATGTAGGTGGCGGCGGTGTCCGGAGCGGCAGATTAGGGGTTAATTGTTTAATGCATGTGTCAGCGATAGCGGGGGTGGCAGATTAGGGGTTAATAAGTGTAAGGTTAGGGGTGTTTAGACTCGGGGTTCATGTTAGGCTGTTAGGTGCAGACTTAGAAAGTGTTTCCCCATAGGAAACAATGGGGCTGCGTTGGGAGCTTAACGCTGCTTTTTTGCAGGTGTTAGGTTTTTTTCAGCCCAAACTGCCCCATTGTTTCCTATGGGGGAATCGTGCACGAGCATGTTTTGCCAGCTTACCGCTACCGTAAGCAACGCTGGTATTGAGGGTTGAAGTGGCGGTAAATTCGGCTCAACGCTCCCTTTTTGGATCCTAACGCAGCCCCTCAGACAACTCTAAATACCAGCGTTGTTTGGAAGAGGCGGTAGGAAAAAAGCTGCGTTAGCTACGCGGGTCTTTACCGAGAAAACTCTAAATCTAGCTGATTGTATCTATCTTAGGGTTTATTTTTATTTTATAGGCAACTTTGTATTTATTTTAACTAGGTAGAATAGTTATTAAATAGTTATTAACTATTTAATAACTACCTAGTTAAAATAAAGACAAATTTATCAGTGGTTAAATATTATTAACCCCTATTATTAACCCCAACGTCACCACCACTATAATAAACATATTAACCCCTAAACCTAAGTCTAACCCTAGCCCTAACACCCACTAACTTAAATATAATTTAAATAACTCTAAATAAATAAGACTTTGCCAACCACTTCAATAACAAAATCAACTCCATCAGAAATAAAATCAGCTCTCAACATAATTCCATTCTCTCACCCCCTCAAATGCTCTCAATCAACCACAACCCACATAACCTTAAACTTAGCTCATTCTCCCCTGCTACTGAGGAAGAAGTTTTGGCACTTATACTGCACTCTCACCTCACTACCTGTCCCATTGACCCTATCCCCTCACAGCTACTCCCCTCCCTCTCTGCCACCCTTACCCCTATACTCACACACACTTTCAACCTCTCCTTCAGCACCGGTATGTTTACCTCATCGCTGAAACATGCACTGGTCACACCTATCCTCAAAAAACCTTCCCTTGATCCTATTTCCCCATCCAACTACCACCCTATTTCCCTCCTCCCTCTTGCATCAAAGCTTCTCGAAAAACTAGGTTATGCACGCCTATCCCATTTCCTTACAATAAACTCCCTCCTTGACCCATTGCAATCTGGATTTCGTCCCCATCACTCCACAGAAACAGCAATTGTTAAGGTTACCAACGACCTACTTACAGCAAAATCAAAAGGCCACTTCTCTCTGCTTATTCTCCTTGATCTGTCCGCAGCCTTTGACACTGTTGACCACCCTCTCTTGCTCCAAACCCTCCAATCCTTCTGCATATGTGACACAGCCCTCTCGTGGCTCTCTTCCTACCTGTCAAACCGTACCTTTAGTGTAGCCTTCTCTGGGGCCTCCTCTGCCCCGTCACCACTTTCTGTCGGAGTACCGCAAGGCTCTGTCCTCGGTCCCCTTCTCTTCTCAGTCTAGACGTCATCCCTAGGTTCCCTAATAACGTCCCATGGTTTACAATATCATTTGTATGCCGACGACACCCAAATCTACTTCTCTGCACCAGACCTTTCTCCTTCCTTGCTAACCCGTGTCACTAACTGTCTTTCTCACATCTCCAACTGGATGTCCTCTCACTACCTCAAGCTAAATCTCTCCAAAACTGAGCTCCTTATTTTCCCCCCTTCTTCTAAACTCTCCACCCCCAATCTCTCTATAACTGTCGACAACTCCATCATTACCCCTACCCCGCATTCCTGATGTCTCGGGGTCACATTTGACTCAGATCTTTCTTTCACTCCTCACATTCATTCTTTGGCTAAAGCCTGCCGCTTCCACCTTAAAAACATCTCTAAAATTAGACACTTCCTTACACAAGACACAACTAAGATTTTAATCCACTCTCTCATCCTCTCCCGCCTCGATTACTGCAACTCTGTCCTCTCTGGTCTCCCCACCTACTGCCTAGCTCCTTTACAATCCTTAATGAATGCCTCTGCCAGATTCATCTTCCTTACACGTCGCTCTTCATCTGCTGCACCTCTCTGCCAATCCCTTCACTGGCCTCCTCTTGCCTCTAGGATCAAACACAAAATTCTCACTCTGACATACAAAGCCCTCAACTGCACTGCTCCCCCCTATATCTCAGACCTTGTCTCCAGATACTCTCCCTCCCGTCCCCTTCGCTCTGCTCACGACCTCCTCCTCTCCTCCTCTCTTGTCACCTCATCACACTCCCGTTTACAGGACTTCTCCAGACTGGCTCCCATCTTGTGGAACTCTCTGCCTCGCTCCACAAGACTCTCTTCTAGTTTTAAAAGCTTCAAGTGCTCCCTAAAGACTCTACTGTTCAGGGAAGCATACAACCTACGCTAACCTTTCTTTATACCAGTTCGTCTCCTCCATTGCTATCCCCTGAACCCCCCTAGCATGTAAGCTTAAGAGTCCAGCTGTTTGTTGATCACCTTCTCAAGAGCTGACTACAACAGTGCAACTCTTGGCAGGGCCCTCTACCCATTTGATCCCTATAACTGTTTTTTTGTACTCCGCCTTTGTTAATAGCGCTGAGGAATCTGTTGGCGCTCTACAAATAACCGATAATAATAATAATAATAATAATAATAATAATAATAATCCGGGAGAAGTCTTCATCCAACCAGGCAGAAGTGGACCTCCAGACGGGCAGAAGTCTTCATCCAGATGGCATCTTCTATCTTCATCCATCCGGCGCGGAGCAGGTCCATCTTCAAGACATCCGACGCGGAGCATCCTCTTCTTTCCACGGCCGACAACTGAATGAAGGTTCCTTTAAATGACTTCATCCAAGATGGCGTCCCTTCAATTCCGATTGGCTGATAGAATTCAATCAGCCAATCTGAATTGAAGGGACGCCATCTTGGATGACATCATTTAAAGGAACCTTCATTCAGTCGTCGACCGTGAAAAGAAGAGGTTGCTCCGTGTCGGATGTCTTGAAGATTGACCTGCTCCGCGCCGGATGGATGAAGATAGAAGATGCCGTCTGGATGAAGACTTCTGCCCGTCTGGAGGACCACTTCTGCCCGGTTGGATGAAGACTTCTGCCCATCTGGAGGACCACTTCTGCCCGGTTGGGTGAAGACATCTCCGGTAAGGTGATCTTCAGAGGATTAGTGTTAGGTTTTTTTAAGGTGGTATTGGGTGGGTTTTAGAGTAGGGTTGGTTGTGTGGGTGGTGGGTAATGTTGGGGGGAATTGTAAAAAATTTTCAGGTAAAAGAGCTGATTACTTTGGGGCAGTGCCCCGCAAAAGGCCCTTTTAAGGGCTATTTGTAATTTAGTGTAGGGTAGGGTTTTTTTTTATTTTGGGGGGGCTTTTTTTATTTTGTTAGGGGGATTAGAGTAGGTGTAATTAGTTTAAAAATATTGTAATTTCTTTATTATTTCCTGTAATTTAGTGTTTGTTTGTTTTTTGTACTTTAGATAATTTTATTTAATTGTTATTAATTGTATTTAATTTAGGTAATTAATTTAGTGGTAGTGTAGTGTTAGGCGTAATTGTAACTTAGGTTAGGTTTTATTTTACAGGTATATTTGTCTTTATTTTAACTAGGTAGTTATGAAATAGTTAATAACTATTTAATAACTATTCTACCTAGTTAAAATAAATACAAACTTGCCTGTAAAATAAAAATAAACCCTAAGGTAGATACAATGTAGCTATTAGTTATATTGTAGCTATCTTAGGGTTTATTTTATAGGTAAGTATTTAGTTTTAATTAGGAATAATTTAGTTAATGATAGTAATTTTATTTAGATTTATTTAAATTATATTTAAGTTAGGGGGGTTAGGGTTAGACTTAGGTTTAGGGGTTAATATGTTTATTATAGTGACGGCGACATTGGGGATGGCAGATTAGGGGTTAATAAGTGTAGTTAGGTTGCGGCGACATTGGGGGCGGCAGATTAGGGGTTAATAAATATAATGTAGGTGTCGGCGATGTTGGGGGCAGCAGATTAGGGGTTCATAAGTATAATGTAGGTGGCGGCGGTGTCCAGATCGGCAGATTAGGGGTTAATAAGTGTAAGGTTAGGGGTGTTTAGACTCGGGATTCATGTTAGGGTGTTAGGTGTAGACATAAATTTTCTTTCCCCATAGGAATCAATGGGGCTGCGTTAGGAGCTTTACGCTGCTTTTTTGCAGGTGTTAGGGTTTTTTTCAGCCGGCTCTCCCCCATTGATTGCTATGGGCAAATTGTGAACGAGCACGTTTTACCAGCTCACCGCTAACGTAAGCAGCGCTGGTATTGAGGTGAGATGTGGAGCAAAATTTTGCTATTCGCTCACTTTTTTGCGGTTAACGCCGGGTTTCTAAAAACCCGTAATACCAGCGCTGTCTGTAAGTGAGCGGTGAGCTTAAACTGCTCGTTAGCACCGCATAGCCTCTAACGCAAAACTCGTAATCTAGGCGTTAGTGTTTTTTATTTTGTGTAACTTAGTTATTTTTTTAACTTAGTAATTCTTTATAGTAGATTTAAATAATTTGAGTAGGGTTAGGTTTTTAAGTATGTAATATAGTTAATTTAATTTGTAGTTTAATGTAATTTTAGTATAATAGTTAGGGTAGGTTAATTAATAGTTTAATATAGTTTATTTTAATTCTAAACTTAAGTTTAAATTTATTATAAGATAGGGATGAGTTAATATTTAATGTAAAGTTAGCGGGTTGTTAGGTTTAGGGGTTAATAGCTTAATTTAGTTTATGGCGATGTGGGGGCTGGCGGTTTAGGGGTTAATAGGTTTATTAAGTGGTAGTGATGTGGGAGGCCAGGGGTTTAGGGGTTAATACATTTATTTAATTGAGGAGGGGTCCGGGAGCGGGGGATAGGGGTTAATACATTTATTTAGTTGCGGCGGGGTCCGGGAGCGGCGGGATAGGGGTTAGTACATTTAGTTAGTTGCGGTGGGCTCCGGGAGCGGAGGTATAGGGGTTAATACATTTATTTAGTTGCAGCGGGGTCCGGGAGCGGTGGGATAGGGGTTAATAAATTTATTTAGTTGCGCTGGGCTCCGGGAGTGGCGGAATAGGGGTTAATACTTTTTTTTAGGTTGCGGCGGGGTCAGGAGCAGCGGGATAGGGGTTAATAATTTTATGTAGGTGGCGGCGATGTCAGGGCGGCAGATTAGGGGTGTTTAGACTCGGGGCTTATGTTAGGGTGTTAGGTGTAAACATAATTTGTTTTCTACCATAGAAATCAATGGGATATCTGGCAGCATCGAACATAAGCTTTCACTGCTTTCAGACTCCCATTGATTCCTATGGCATCCACGGCCTCCAGGGTGGCGGATTGAAAACCAGGTACGCTGGGCCAGAATAGCTGCGAGTGTACCTGTTAGAAGTTTGATAACTTGCAAAAGATGTCAGATAGTGCCGAATTTGTAATCGGAACATTTGTAATGACGTAAGCATCGATCTGTGTCAGATTGAGACCGGCGGATCGTATGTTACGTCACAGATTTCAACTTTTGCCGGTCTGTAGGCTTTGATAACTAGGTTGAATCAGGCTCGCCACAATTACGCTGCGGAATTCCAGCGTATTTGCGGTTGACGGCTTGATAAATAGGCCTCTTTCTGTCTAATGATCGTTAAGATATTCCAACTTACTGCACAAATCTGTAAAATGTATAATGACTTATTTTGTTACGTGTGAATAGGAGTTTACTTTTTCATATTATTCTTTAAAAATCAAATTATTTCTCTTCACCTTGTGTGCATTACTGGGTGCTAACTGAACACATTAAGAGACAGATTCAAAGTGGAGCACAAACATTTGTGCGCAAGCGATATCGGATTTTTTGTGATCGTTTGCACGCAAGTTAAATTGCGCTCGTTTTACAAGTTGAAAGTAAAAATAAACGCTTGAGCACAATCGTGATTTACGCTAGAATGATTTTGTTTTGCGAAAATAAAAAGTGTCACCAAACACATCAAAAATACATTACAAAGTACACTTTAACTCATAACACTATCTAATAAAAATAAAAATATTGCACAAAAAAGTTATGTGCTTAGGTGTTAGAAAAAAAGCAGGCAAAGGGATTTAACATAAAGATACATATACATGTCTAAAGATGGCTATGTATGTATATAGATATGTCTATATATATGTGTACATATGTATTTACATGTGTATATATGTTTTTACAAACATATAAACACATAAATACATATGTACATATATATAGACATATATATAAATATATATAAGTGCATTGGAGCCCTTTACAGTTAAGTAGATAAAAACATGTAAAATCATATTTATGCAATATCCATTTTTAATAAAGTATTATAGTGTGTATTTACTATAAATATTTCACATTCCAATGTTCTGCATATAACATAGTATGTTCTATGTATTCATAAATAGATATTCCTATATATATCTGTATATATCTATATATAATTATTTATATTTTATATATATATATATATATATATATATATATATATATATAAATATATAGTGCTCCAAAATACCATCAGAGATATGTAGAAATATGTATTTATGAAACAATAGAAAATATTCTGCTATGTTAAATGTTAATATTTTCATGTTGGGTTAGCACACATTAGAACATGTGATCCGGTATGTGCATATGTGGATATGCGATCAGGATAGCGCGCGAGTAGGCTGTTAGATTTTTTTCTCTATTGACTTCTAAGGGGGAAGAGGTTATCGTTTGCGTGATAGTCTAATTGCGATAGAAGTAAGCTGTTTGCACTCGTCAGGTTAGCACGAGAGCACAAACTTTTTACTTTCCACTCTTAATACCAGTGCAACCAGACGAGCGCAAATTTACTTCTAGCGCAATTAGCGCTCTAGCGTCGTAATCTGGCCCTAAATGAGCCAACGACAAGAGGCAGCCACCAATCAGCAGCTAGCCCCAAGTAGTATATTGCTATCCCTGAGCCTACCTAGGTATGCTTTTCAAAGGATACCAAGAGAGCTAAGCAAATTAGATAATAGAAGCAAATTGGAAAGTTGTTGAAAATGACATGCTATATCTGAATCATGACCCTTTACATATTAGTGAAGAGTAGCTCTGAAAATGTGACAAATGTGACAACCCAGCGCTTGAGAAATCCTACAACGTGCTTCTAAAATGATGGTTCTTCTATGTAAATTCATAGGGAATAGAAGAAAAAAATACTCTGGCTCCTAAAATTAGCGTTGTTGGCTTCTCATTGTACAGGGCGGCTCCCAACATTAAAGGGACATAAAACAGTAGGAACTAACATAAGTTTCTAAATATATAAT
This sequence comes from Bombina bombina, assembly GCF_027579735.1. Lineage (NCBI taxonomy): Eukaryota > Metazoa > Chordata > Amphibia > Anura > Bombinatoridae > Bombina > Bombina bombina. The sequence continues at coordinate 1,235,177,682 of NC_069501.1, read as the reverse complement.
GCAGACAAAGCTTACCTGCAGAAAGGGTTCTATTTTAACCCCCATTAACCCCTTTAATTCAGGCATAGAGGCCCATTTATCAAGCTTGTGGGCCCGTGTTTCTGGCGAGTCTTCAGACTCGCCAGAAACAGAGGTTATGAAGCAGCGGTCTAAAGACCGCTGCTTCATAACCCTGTCCGCCTGGACAGGAATCGCCACAATTCAACTCGATCAAGTACGATCGGGTTGATTGACACCTCCATGCTGGCGGCCGATTGGCCGCGAGTCTGCAGGGGGCGGCGTTGCACCAGCAGTTCTTGTGAGCTGCTGGTGCAATGCTGAATACAGCGAGCGTATTGCTCTCCGCATTGAGCGAGGTCTTGCGGACCTGATCCGCACTGTCGGATCAGGTCCGTAAGACCTTTGATACATAGGCCTCAAAGTGTTGTTTGCAGCAAGCTCCCCCTGGGCATTTCCATATATGGAAGGTGCTATCTAGGCCATAGCTGCTTCAGAATGCATTCCTGCACATGCACGGTAGGGGGCAGAGTCACATGGCACCTGTCTAAAGCAGTACACAGTATAATGCTGAAGCTTTCACAACAAACAATAGCAGTATCTGCTGTCCCTCCTCAACCCTCCCTTGCTTGCATAAGTAATTATCCTCACATGCACACTGTTATATAATAGCACAAGGTTTGGACTAGGACACTGATAAGGAAGGTGGAGCAGGCTACACTTGGCAGCATTAAAGTGTAAAGTATTTTGAAGATTTTAGGAAATTTTACTAAAATCCTTATAAGCTTTTTTTTTACACTTTTTTCACACACTGTTTTACCTCAGTTAACCCCTTTATAATATGCACATAACTCAACATGTTTTATGGCACTTTAAAATATATTTGTTCAACCCTGGCTTCACCTTATAATGTATTTGTCCAACCCTGGCTTCAACACATATATTAAAAAATAAATAAATAAACCTATTCAGGATCAAGTATTGCTCTGATGCAATACTTTACTTGTGACACTGAATCCCATTTAGATTTGACAGAGCATTGAAACCAAGAACATATATGGTAGCTGCACTGCCTACACAAGGTTGTAGCAATTTTAAGAAAAAGCAATAACCACCAAAATCTTGTCATTCATTATTTTACCATTTACAACTTGTAAAAGCACAAACAGGTAACATCATTTGAAGTTTTTAAATACATGTGATTTACACAGCATAATATTGCTCATTAAATCTATTCATCCCAGCACAATGTTTCCTTGCTAATCACATGGGTAAAAAGTGAATAGGCAGCTGTTGGGAAACTAGATCCATTTCACTAAGGCTTGAAGGAAGTCTGGTTTCCATCTCAAGGACTGATATGTAGTTATACGTTAGCAGGAGGTATTAGTAATAACAGTGCAATTATATATGCAATAACTGCTGCCTCTGGTGGGATTATTAATCAATTGGTAACAGATCCAGTGGAAAATAGGTCTAATTCGCACAACTCTTGTTCCAGCCACTGCTGCCAGATATAATTAAAGGATCGTTAAATTGAAAATGGAGCACTCTACTCATGTTTTGTTGCATGATGCTATAATTAAAGGGATGTGAAACCCAAATTTTTTTCTTTCATGATTCAGATTGAGCAACTTTCAAATTTACTCCTATTATCAATTTTTCCTCATTCTCTTGGTATCTTTATTTGAAAAAGCAGGAATGTAAACTTAGGAGCCAGACCATTTTTGGTTCAGCAATCTGGGTAGCGTTGGCTGATTGGTGGCTACATTTTGCCACCAATCAGCAAGTGCTACCCAGATAAACATTTTTCTATTATTCATAAATATGTTTTATGAAAACAGCGCATAGTGACCAACATATTGCATCTTTGGCTTCTAAAGGGATTGTCATTCTGTCTGTTCTTTACAGGAACAATTGGACCCCCCTCCTTATCCGAGGGAGTACATCAAGTCAGTGCACTATCACAGATCTGATGGCATTCTCCCCCCCCCCCCCCCATGTAAAAGGAAAAGGTCAGTGTCTGATTTGCCTTCTACTAGTGCTGAATCTCATTGTGTGTCAGTTATGTCTGAGGAGGAAGTGTTATCTGATGATCAGGGAGTTTGTCAGGCTGTTAATACTGATTCATCTCCCTCTGTGTTTTTATTCAAGACTGAATTAATTCGCTCTTTGCTTAAGGAGGTATTGCTTGCTTTGGAGGTTTCAGATGATACCTCTGCTGGGGATACTTTTATTTTAAATATCAGGATGAATTGTCTGATTTTTTTCCTGTTCCTATTGCTTTCTCTAAAATTTAGGCTAAGGAATGGCTTAAAGGGACACTGAACCCAATTTTTTTCTTTCATGATTCAGACAGAGCATGCAATTTTAAGCAACTTTCTAATTTACTCCTATTATCAAATGTTCTTCATTCTCTTGATATCTTTATTTGAAAAGCAAGAATGTGAATTTAGATGTCTGCCCATTTTTGGTGAACAACCAGGGTTGTTCTTGCTAAATGGTGGATTAATTTAACCGACCAATAAACAAGCGCTGTCCATCGTACTGAACCAAAAAATAACTTGGATGCAAATAAAGATAGCAAGAGAACGAAGAAAAATTGAGAATAGGAGTAAATTAGAAAGTTGCTTAAATTGCATGCTGTATCTGAATCACGAAAGAAAAAAATTGCGTTCAGTGTCCCTTTAAGCATTTAAGTATTTTTAGTCCTTCTCCCATATTTAAGAAAATGTATCCTTTTCAGTCTAAGTATGAGAATTTTGATAATGTCCCTAATGTGGATGATGCTATTTCTGCCTTAGCTAAAAAAAAACTACTCTTCCTATGGAAAAAGTTATTCTTTTAAAGACACATTAGATAGGAAGCTTGATTCCTCTTTAAGAAAATCTTAAATGTGCTAATGCTTTTCTGGTTGATGCTTTTCTTGATATTATTAGAATTAGCTCTAAGAATTTGTGTCTTTCAGTTGTTGCCAGACATGCTTTATGGCTTAAAGGGACACTAAACCTAATTTTTTCTCTTTCATGATTCAGAGCATGCAATTTTAAGCAACTTTCTAATTTACTCCTATTATCAATTTTTCTTATTTCTCTTGCTATCTTTATTTGAAAAAGAAGGCATCTAAGCTAAGGAGCCAGCCAATTTTGGTTCAGACCACTGGACAGCATTTATCCACCAATCAGCAGAGACAACCTAGGTTGTGACCAAAAAATGGGCCGGCTTCTAAACGTACAATCTTGCTTTTTTTAGCAAGAAAATGAAGAAAAATTGATAAAAGGAGTAAATTAGAAAGTTGCTTAAAATTGCACGCTCTATCTGAATCATTAAAGATAAAATTTGGGTTCAGTGTCCCTTTAAGTCTTGGTCTGCTGATGTAGCTTCTAAGAATTAATTGTTTTCTATTCCTTTTCAAGGTAATAGACTTTTTGGGACTAAACTGAACAAAATAATTTCAGCAGCTACTGATGGCAACAGTAAGTTTCTTCCACAAGGTAAGAAGTTTAAGTTTTTCGTTCCTTCTGTCAGAACAAGGAGCAAAAAACAGCTGCCTCTTTTATAAATCAAAACAACTTAGTTAAGCCCTGGAGGCCTGGTACCAATTGGCACAAGTCCAAGCTGTCCAAAATTTCCACCCCTACTTCTAAGTCAGCATGAAGATGTGGTCCCCAGTCCTGTATCTCGGTGGAGGCAGATTGATGCATTTTCAGGATGCATAGTTTCGCTCAGTTCCAGTCCAGACCCTTGGGCCCTGAAAATTGTTTCTCAAGGGTATCTAATAGGCTTCAATTCAAAACCTCCCAGAGACAGAGTTTTTCTTTCAAGGGTGCTTAGGAACACGGTAAAAGCTCAGGCTTTTCTTCAATGTGTTTCAGATCTAGACTCTATAGGGGTTATAGTCCCAGTTCCTCCTTTAGAACAGGGTAAGGGGTTTTACTAAAATCTCTTCATAGTTCCGAACTAAAAAAGGGAACTTTTCTGACCGGTTCTAGATTTAAAGATTTTGAACAAATTTGTGAGGATTCAACTTTCAAAATGGAAACCATCAGGACTATCCTTCCTTTTAGGTCACTATATATTGACCATAGACTTAAAGGATGCCTATCTGCATGTTCCTATTAATTTGGATCATCACAGGTTTCTGAGGTTTGCCTTTCTGGACAAATATTATCAGTTTCTGGCTCTTCCATTCAGTCTGGCCACTGCATCAAGAATCTTAACTAAAGTTCTGGGTGTTTTGATTTCAGTAATAAGGTCTCAGGGGATTTCTGTTTTCACCTATTTGAACGATATCTTGGTTCAAGCGCCATCTATACTTTTAGCAGAATCTCATGTCAACCAAATGTTGTAATTTCTTCAGCTTCATTGTTGGAATATAAATTTGCCAAAAAAGTTCTTTGATTCCTCAGACAAAGGTGACTTTTCTTGGATTTTAAATAGATTTAGTCTCCATTAGATTGTCTCTAACAGACAAGCATTTCAAGTTAACCTCTGCTCTTCAGGCTCAGCCTTTCCCTTCTGTAGCTTTCTGCATGTAAGTAATACGTTAGATGGTGGCAGCATCAGATGTAGTTCCTTTTGCTTGGCTTCATATGATGCTTCTTCAGCTTTGCATGCTCAGCCAATGGAACAGGGATCACTCCCAATTATCACAACTTATTTTCCTGAGTTCTCTGGTAAGGCAATCTCTCTTGTGGTGGTTAGTTCCCTAGCACATTTCTCAGGGAGCAAGCTTTGCTCGTCCTCTGTTGACTGTAATTTTAACAGATGCAAGCCTGTCCGGCTGGGGTGCTGTATGGGGTTTGCATCTTGCTCAAGGAGTTTGGGCACCCTGGAAAGCCAGGTTGCCCATAAATATTTTGGATCTCTGAGCAATTCACAGGACTCTTCTTGTTTGACCTTCCTTCAGTTTCAGTCAGACAATGTTACAGCTGTGGTTTATATCAATCACCAGGGGGGAACCAGGAGTTCCTTGGTGATGAAGGGAGTTCAGAGAATTCTGGATTGGGCAGAGATCATTATTGTCATATATCTGCTGTTCATGTTCCAGGAGTGGACAATTGAGAAGCAGATTTTCTCAGTCGTCAGACAATCCATCCAGGGGAATAGTCTCTTCATCCAGATGTATTCAGTCAGATTGTGAATCTTTGGGGCCTAACAGAGATAGATCTCATGGCTTCCAGGTTAAACAACAAACTTCCTCAGTATTTCTCCAGGTCCAGGGATCCAAGGGTTCTGGAGACAGATGCTCTGCGAATGCTTTGGTCATTTCGGCTAGCTTATGTGTTCCTCCTCTCATTCTGTTATCCAGCGTAATAGCCAAGATCAGGCAAGAGAATGCATCAGTGAATCTAATTGCTCTGAAATGGCCTCGAAGTGTGACCTCTTGTCACAAAACAACTGTGTTGGAATAAACAGAGCTTCTCCCTACTCAGTATTATGGTCTTAAACATATTTGTATAAAGTTTCCATATCTCCTCTCAAGCACATCAATTATGTTTTTAGCCAAAAATGAATGTATGATTAAAGGGATAGGAAAGTCAAAATTAAACTTGTATGAGTCAGATAGAGCGTGTCATTTTAAGACACTTTTAAATTCACTTCTATTTTCAAATGTGCTTCGTTCTCTTAGTATCCCTTGTTAAAAAATGAATACGCACATATCATACACTAGTGGGAGCTGCTGCTAATTTGTGCCTGCACACATTTGTCTCTTTGTGATTGGCTAAATAGATATTTTCAGCTTCCTGTCAGTAGTGCAGTGCTGTCCCTTCAGCAATGGATAACAAGAGAATGAAGAAAATTTGATAATAGAATTAAATTGGAAAGTTGTTTAAAATTGTATGTTCTATCTTGAGGTTTACTATCCCTTTAATTTATTACAACTCATTGCTCCCTGTCTTTTATCCAGTTATTTATCCATGAGCTAACATTTTCATCCTTTCCCAGTCCCTTCATTTTGTACAGAAATCTTTCATGTGGGACCGTATTAAAAACCTCTGCAAAATCCACGTATTGCATCAACTGATTCACCTTTATCTATATTCCTGCTTACTTCCTCATAGAATCTAATTAGATTAGTTTGACATGATCTATAGTATTTTAAACTCATAATCTTGTTTTCAGAAATATAGGCCTCAATCAAAATCTGTCGGCTGCAGCTTTTTTGTCTCTTTTCCAGGCCGAAGATGCTACTTTTCGATTTGGTGCGATCACAATAACTCGCTTTCCGCTTTTTCCCACACTCACAAATGGGTTTTCGGATCTTAGCTAAAAGCCCTATTTGTCCTATAGGGCTGAAAAGTTCTTGGTGATCACACCACATTTTCAAGTAAGTTTTCAAGACCTTTTCGAGACCAGTTTTGCCTTTTCAAGTTTGACATCGCTAGACACTTGATAAGTCCTCAAAAGGGCATTTTGGACATCTTTTTAAACTATTTCACTTCTATTTGTAGCAGTCTATTATCTTAAATATAAATCTCCATTCATCCCTATTGGAGAGGCTGTATACAGGGCACACATTTACAGCCTGCACAGCTAAGGGGATCTGCAGTAAAAGTCACTTCAGGACCAGAGCCCAACATCTACAAATGGTGTGTTTTGAACTTTTATTTTAATATTTGATTGCAAGTCACACTTGCATTGTCAGTACTGGCGTCTTTTAAATCAGGGTTGTTGTAATCCGTTTCCATCCACACAACTGCTACACCATCTGATTGCATCTTTTATGTTGTCAGGATAGGCAGAGAGTGCACCTTTTTTCTATCGCTATGATCGTTTTTCAACTTTGCCAAGTTTTCATTTTGGCGTGAACTGAAACAAGATGGCGACTACGGGTTTCTATGCAAAGGTCTAATAATACCTTTTTGTTCCTGGATTTTAACATTATTTGAACTGTGAACTTGCTTCCTTGCTACATTGTATCTGCCTAGAGGATCCTTAAAGGGACAGTAAACACCTTGAGATTTTATATATAAATTGTTTAGTTACATTTAATGAAACAACTACGGAATATATTTTCATTGTTTATTTTACCCCTTTTCATGCAATTCAGCTCTGAAAATTGAGAAATTTCTAATACTCAAAACTGGAAATGCACCTGCTGACTTCTTAAGGATAACTCTGCTACATATATGTCTCTAATTGGGTTTAACTAATAACGACTGCAAATAAATGCATTTTATGCTAACATTATGACAGTACTTAGCCTTGTTATCTGCAGACTAAAGCCCAGATTGTCTCCTCCAAATAAGGCAGATGAAGGGCGGAGTTTGGCTATTGAAAACACATAGCAGTAAAAAGGATGTTAATTTGTTTTAAAAACATTAAGACTTGGCTGGCGTGTTATTCTTTAGCAACACAACAGAAATGTCTTGTAATTACAAGGTGTTACTATCTCTTTAAATGAGATTGCGCCTTCGTAACTAGGTTTTTATAGGGGACTCTCCTTCATGCAAGTCCAAACTCAGTTCCGAAAGTGTGTTTCAAAGTGCTTGTGCCAACATTATTAAATTCACGGTCACAAATGACAAATTCAATCATGTAGACTCTAGCACTCTTGTGACCATGTTGGAATTAGGGACACAAGAGTTTAAAGGGACATGAAATCCCACATTTTTATTTCATGATTCAGATAGAACATGCAATTTTAAACAACTTTTCCATTTACTTCTATTATCAAATTTGCTTCACTCTCTCAGCAAGTCCCTACTGGAGGCTAGCTAAACACATCTAGCAAGCCGATCACAAGATGTGTGCAGGCACCAATCACCAGCTAGTTCTCAGTAGTGTAAGATATGTACATATTTTTCAACAATGGATACCAAGATAGCAAAGTACATTTGAAAATAGAAGTGAATATAAAAATGTCATAAAGTGGCATGTTCCATCTTAATCATGAAAGTTTATTTTGACTTTCCTATTCTTTTATGCATCTCCTAGGCAGGTACAGTGTTGCCAGTATATTTTCTGGTGGGCCGGTAGGCCGGTGTGCTGCTGGTGCCACAGGGCCTTATCTTGGCCAGAGGGAGCCTACCAGCCAGGATAAAAAGTGAGCCTTGTGCATAGCATAGCGCATCTATTCAAGGCCGCTCCACTCATGAAAGCTGACAAGTAACGGGGGGGGGGGGGGAGGTGCTGGGCCTGGGGCTGGGTTGGTCTTCAAAAAATTCTAGGGCCAGTCTGGTTTCCAATTCCTACCCTGGACACACTCCACACTCCTCCTTGTTGTTCCCACTTGACTCCAGAACCTATTGCGCATGACCAGAATAGAGAGAGATACAGTCAGGTATCAGTTTGCAAAAGGAAGATATGGCTAGGGCTATGAGCATATGACATTATGGATGTCTAAGGAAGTTTTCATAGGTACAGGGTAAAAAAATAAAATACCCCAAACTGAAGAATATCAGTGCGAACGTGCAGCAGGCGAGAGTTGCTTGTTACTCGATAGTGTCTAAAAATAAATTCCTAAACATACGGATACCTTATACACATAGTTCCACATATCTATAACTTAAATGTTATCTAAACTAAATAAGTAGCTCAGGAATCTCAACCTATGTACACTTTTTTTTCTGTTGGGCTGTTGATTTTGTGACCGTGTCTTACGCTGGATGCTCATAATTAGCTGCTGCCTTTATCAGCTCACACGTAATACTAGCGAGACTGCCATGACAGATGTGTAAATAATTCTAAAAATGAATAAAGAATTAAAAAGTCAAAGGGAAGCAGGGCTTGTAATGTTATTGTCATTTTCAAAGGCGACAAAAACCTGTAGAAATGTTTGCTTAAAAGTGAGAAAAAGATAATCATTGGCTTAGAGTTTATGTTCCACTGTTTCTGATCTTACAGCTTTTTTTTTTCCCGTTATTTCAAGCAAAGCACAAAAGCAATAATAGCATACAGTATAATAATCTAGAGTGACCATTATCAAAACATAAATACTCCATCACATGGTCAAGTATCTGTGTACCATTCAAGGCTGTTTCTAGTTTATTTTTATTTTTTTAAACTACAAAATAAACTAAACACAACAACAAAAACAAAACAATAAAACACCCAAATAATCACTAAAGCTACATCCGACCTTACATCTATCTATATGTATGTATGTATGTATGTATATGTATGTATAAGTATGTATATGTATGTATGTATGTATGTATGTATGTATGTATGTGTATGTATGTATAAGTATGTATGTATGTATGTATATGTATGTATAAGTATGTATGTATATGTATGTATGTATATGTATGTATAAGTATGTATAAGTATGTATGTATATGTATGTATGTATGTATATGTATGTATAAGTATGTATGTATATGTATGTATAAGTATGTATGTATATGTATGTATGTATGTATATATATATATATACATAAAAGATTATGTTGTTGCACTCTCGCCAAATAGCCTCAGCCGCCATGGTGCTGTAGTGATAATAGAACTTGATATTAAGCACTCACTGGTCTTCAGTCACCTGTGGTACAAAATCCTTTTTATTGCGTGACAAAAAGGATTTTGTACCAACGAAATAAACTCCCCATTTTTCTAGATGCAAAATTCTATTGGAAATCATTGGATGAAATTAACCCTAATTCAGTCCCTCCTACCACCAGTTAAGACAACACATAAATATCACTCAGCCCCGGTACCTTGTCCGGAACTTACTATATATACTGTGAACAATTACTACATTAGTTCAATCAGATACTTGAACCTGCAATACAGAAATTATTATGCTATTTCAAATGTTGATTGTTATGTTATACAACAAAGTTTGAATGTTTGTATAAAATCGTGACTATTAATTGCATACACCTCATCAAGAGATGAATCAAAACTGGAACTCTTATACTAGAAACAGCCTAATGATTCTTCATCACAACTATAAAGCAGTGGAACACCAGCAAGCCAACCCCGGTGTAATCAATACCACCACATAAGAAATACAGCAATCTTGTTACTCCAATATATACATGAGTTATTACTTGTACAATTCAGGCCTGTAATTGTATTCGTCCTTGTTTACTTACTTTACTGAAGGCCAGTGAGTGCTTAATATCAAGTTATATATATATATATATATATATATATATATATATATATATATATATATATATATATATATATCAGGGGTAGATTGCAATCTAGTGAACACATACCAAATACATTAATTCATATCCTTAAGTCATGGCTCACATACCACCAACTCCAGCACTATGTCAGCACTATGTCACCCCACACCTACACAGATAGTCCTTCTTCAGATAAGTTACACCTTATGAAAGGCTGTGTATGCAGCAAACTCCCCCCAGACACACTATTTCCCTCATTTATAACATGTTACTAAAGGCTGGATCAGACAACTTACCTACCTATACCCAAAGTTGGCACAGGGAACTAGGTCAAGACCTATCTAGCAAAAACTGGTCACATATCTTTCACTCAGCTAAAAAGATTTCCGTGTCAGCTCGTATCCAGGAATAGCGTTATAAATTAATAAACAGATGGTACCTGACTCCCTCCCGAATCAAATATATATATATCCCCAATCTAACAGCAAATGCTAGTGAGGATGTGGTAGCGAATATAGGTATATGCTTCATATCTGGTGCAATGCCCTAAGACAGACGATCACTGGAGGGAGGTCTTGGAGGCCATGGACGAGATCCTGGGAAATACAATCCCTAAGGACCCATTAATATTGATGATGCATAACCTTCCTAAAATTAAACACGGGCCAATGCCCCATTTGTGGTGCTGATGCTGGCAAGTGCTAAAAACGTAATCCTAAAAAATCCTCCCCCCCATAAAACAACCCCACAACCCCCATGGAAAGAGTACTGTGCCAATCTCCAGAACTACTTACAGTTAACTATGCAGGCATAATCCTCCTGGACAATCATACAAAGACAATGGGCATATTATCCCATATATTGCTTTTCATAATTCCATGACTTTAACGTTATTGTACACTTCATGTATGTTTCACATTGTAAAATGTACATATACCTCTAATAAAGTCTTTAAAAATGGAAGAAAAAAAAAATACATTTTAGACATAGTTACGCACAAGCATACAAATCCCCAAATATGGAATTCTAAAATCCAAAATTAGTCAGAGATCCAGACTTTTTCATTAATATTTTTAGAAAATAAAATTATTAAAAATTACCATTTTTCTCTGACAGTATGTCACAATCTACTCTACCTTTGGTTTGTTTTTTGTGTTCTAAAATGCAAATGCTAGTCTATATTTATTTAAAACAACGAATACCTCTGGTTTATAGTACTGTAATATCTATCTGACGGTACTATGTATACAAATAGTATTAAAAATAAAACTACATTTGGTTGCTGTATAAGCTGTATTATACCACTTTCATAAATAGCAAGGGAATTCCTAACATAACACTTTCCCCTAACCTAACAGAACACCTAGCCTAGCACTCTAGGCAACCAGACGGGTACTCCTTGCTCAGTGTGCTTAGAGGAATATGGCTGCACCTCACTGACAAGGCCCAATAAAGGCCGAAATGATCGTCTGGGGTTGCCGTGATCCTTGTTCAGAGAGGAATTGCCTGGTATTTAAGTGCTGGACTGACCATAATAGGCAATAGGCAGGGTCAGACTGATATTTTACAGGAAAGTTCTACCTTAGGGACATAATACTCATTTGCTAAATCACTTGAAAGTGATGCAGCATAACTGTAAAAAGCTGACAAGAAAATATCATCTGAGCATCTCTATACAAAAAGGACGATATTTTACATAAAAATTTCTTCAGCTCACCAGAGTAAGTGCTCTGGTAACAGTTATACTTCGGATACTGTCCAGTTGCAAGTTAAAAAAAACAATAGCCAATCAGCATCAGCAGTGCTGAGGTAATGCTTTGCCTTTGCTGTGATCTCATGAGATTTCATAGAATTTACTTAAACTGAATAGGAAAATAACAAGACTGTGCCTCCACTTGCTAGATGCACACTCATTAGCAAGTCCTGGGACTGGTATCCTGACTGGCTGCTTAGTCTCTTTACAGTGGGGTGTGAATACTTAGGAGGAAATATGAGGTAAATATCTTCCTTTTTCACTTTTGTGTGCTTCAACATTTGGGTATCAAGTCCCTTTAACCAAATCATCTAACTGCCAAATTGAATTTTTAATGAAAGCGTTCTCAACGTAACTATATATATTTATCCTTTGTTGAAAAGCAGAAAGATAAGCTCAGGAGTGTGCACGTGTCTGCGGCACATTATGGCATCAGTTTTGCAACAATGTTATACATTAGCAAGAGCACTAGAGGGCAGCACTATTTCCTGTCATGTAGTGCTTCAGGCATGTGCACACTACCTATTTAGATATCTCTTCAACAAAGAATAACATGAGAACAAAGCAAATATGATAATAGAAGCATAGTGGATTTTAATTTTTTTTTTAAAATTGTATTCTCTATCTGAATCATAAAAGAAAAAAGGGTTTCATGTCCCTTAAATCATTACACTATGTGCATTATTGGCAGCCAAGGGGAGTAAAATCAGTGATCCATGTGTAATACTGGCACAAAGGATCAAATCATCACACTGCTAACAGCTGAGCGGTTACAATCACTGATCTGTGTGTGTTACTGGCACATAGTCATTAAATCATTGCCCTGTATGTTTTATTGGCTTCTAACAGGGCTAAAATAAATGATGTATGTGTCACAAATAGAGTTAATGTTATTCCTCTGCTTGTGTTTGGCAGATAAGGGGTTAAATAATTGATCTTGTAAAAATTGCACTTTCTACCACACTCCCTAGAGAGGCGAAAAGCAGAATCTGTACTCTGCAAATTGCCAAAAAATTTACTTTTTGGACTTTCTTAGGAGCAGGAGACAAACACAATGTATGGACAAAAGTAAGTGGTATTCATTGTCCTTTTAACATAACTGATCTATGTGTTATAATCATTGGTCGTTTTGTAAAATCTGTGAGCATTCAGCGCAACATAGAAACATTGTGGTGTAAAAAAAAAAAAATGTTAAGCACTACTGATCTTTATGATCCAGGTAACTTTACTTGAGTCAAGAAAATGCTTATACTATAGATCTAACCTATTCAGGACAGCCTCAGCCCACTTTCAAATGTATTAACTTAAAGGGACAGTCTACACCAAAATTGTTATTGTTTAAAAAGATAGATAACGCCTTTACTACCCATTCCCCAGCTTTGCTCAACCAACATTGTTATCCTATAATATAAAAGGCCAAGTGTGTTTGTCCGAAGCTGTCATGCGCAGTAGAGACAGCGCAAGGACAAACACACCTGGCCTTCAACACACTGACCTGGAATCTGGGCCGGGGCCGACCATGGTTGATGGGGACAGAGCCGGCTGTGATGCGGCGGGCGGGCCGGAATGGGATGGGCGTGATGTGGGCGTGGTCGGGTGTGACATGGGCGGGGCCATGTGGACAGGAGAGAGAAAGCTCAAAAGAGGGGGGATAGAGAGAGAGAGGGAGAGAGACAACAAAAGAGAGGGAGGAGGGAGAGCAAAAGAAAGAGGAGAGAGAGAGGGAGAGAGAGGGAGAGAGAGAGAGCAAAATTGGGGAGATAGAGAGAGCAAAAGAGAGGGTTGAGAAAGGGGAGAGAGAGAGCAAAAGAGAAGGGAGAGAGAGCAAAAGAGAGGTTGCAAGAGCATAAAAGAGGGGAGAGAGAGGGGGGATAGAGAGAGAGCAAAAGAGGGGGGATAGAGAGAGAGCAAAAGAAGGGGGGATAGAGAGAGCAAAAGAGGGGGGAGAGAGGCAGCAAAAGAGAGGGGAGGAGAGCAAAGAAAGGGGAAAGAGAGAGCAAAAGAGGGGAGAGAGAGGGGGGATAGAGAGAGAGCAAAAGAGGGTGGATAGAGAGAGAGCAAAAGAGGGGGGATAGAGAGAGCAAGAGAGAGGGAGAGAGACAGCAAAAGAAAGGGGGGAGGGAGAGCAAAAGAAAGGGGAGAGAGAGCAAAATAGGGGTGATAGAGAGAGTAAAAGAGAGGGAGAGAGACAGCAAAAGAGAGGGGGAGAGAGAGAGCAAAAGAGAGGGGGGAGAGAGAGAGCAAAAGAGAGGGGGAGAGAGAGCAAAAGAGAGGGGGGAGAGAGAGAAAAAGAGGGGGATAGAGAGAGCAAAAGAGGGGAGATAGAGAGACAGCAAAAGAGAGGGGCGAGAGAGAGAGCAAAAGAGATGGAGGAGAGAGCAAAAGAGATGGAGGAGAGAGCAAAAGAGATGGAGGAGAGAGCAAAAGAGAGAGAGCAAAAGAGAGTGGGAGAGAGAGCAAAATAGAAAGAGGGAGAGAGAGAGAGAGAGAGAGAGAGCAAAATAAAGGGAAAGAGAGCAAAAGAGAGGGGAGAGAGAGCAAAAGAGAGAGGGGGGGAGAGAGCAGAAGAGAGAGCAAAAAAAAAAAGGTGCAGAGAGAGCAAAAGAGAGGGGGGATAGAGAGAGAGCAAGGGGTGGAACCGCTGTACTGCAAAAAATGGCCCGTGTACACAGGCTTTAGGACTAGTATTAATATACTTTATCACATTTATACCTCTAAATGTCTACCTGTTTCTAAGCCCTACAGACAGCCTCTTAATCAAAAGCTTTTTTATTTGCTTTTCACAACAGGAGACTGCTAGTTCATGTGAGCCATACAGATAGCATTGTGCTCTCTCCTGTGGAGTTGTGCAGGACACAGCAATAATTGGCTAAAGTGCAAGTCAATAGATGATAAATTAAAAGTCATGTGATCAGGGGGCAGTCTGCAGAGCCTCAGATACAAGGTAATCACAGAGGTAAAAGTATAATAATATAACATGTGTTTGTTGCAAAACTGGAGAATGGGTACTAAAGGGATTATCTATATTTTTAAACAATAAAAATGTTGAGTTGACTGTCCCTTTAAAGGCCACACATTTAGTGCCATTTTTCCTACATATCAGTACTTGGCTCGGACTAAATTCTTGCTTAAAGTATATTTTTAAATGCTGCCAATAAATCTGCAAAGCAGTAACTGGGAAAAAGTTGTAATGGAACATAAAAGTTACAATTAAAGTTTCATACAATTTTCAGATAAATTTCAGTTTACTTCTATCATAAAATGTACTGATATCCATCTTTAACAGCATACCTAAGTAGGCTCGTGAGCAGGAATGCACTATTGGGAGCTAGCTGCGGATTGTTCATTGTTTGGTGCTTGGTTATGCAAAAATGAAAGAAAGCCCAAAAATGGCTGCAGAACTCAGCTATCTTCGGCACTGGATATATTTGAGACAAAGTGCAACATATATGTTTGTGCACAGATATTTTCTTAAAATAATCTGAGGGCCAAAAATGGCTGAATGCTGCAGACTGCAGCCCATTTTTATGGTTAATTTTACTAATGAATAAGGAAGCTCAAAATAAAGGGTAGCTATGCACATATGCCTCTTGATATTGGCTCACCCACTAACTCCCCGTAGTGCATTGCTGCTCTGGAGCTGACTTTAACTGTGAGTTTAAATATTTTGCAGGAGTTAAACACATAGTTGTTTGAAAGCAATACTGTCATTATAAAGAAAGTCTACTTGAAAATATTTAGGGCCAGATTACAAGTGGAGCGCAAAATATCGCTTTTGCTAAAGTGATATTTGTGCTCCACTTTGTAATACCAGTGCACACAAATGTATATTATTTGTACATGGCATGAGAACTAGCACAGCAAAGGGGTTAAGTTATGCAGCGATGGGAAGCAAAGTGTAAATATATATTATTATTATTCTTTATTTATAAAGCACCAACAGATTCCGCAGCGCTGATTATACATATATACATATATACACATATTAACACATAAATATATATCTATATAAGCATATACATATATATTTACAGGGAACACAGTTCCCATAGACCGCAATGTAAAGGCACTTTTCAGTAAAGTTTTTTTCTAATACCCCACTCCCACCAACGTTTAACCCATTTAAACTGCCTCCTGCAGTTATTAATAAAAAATAAAAAAAAGATGCTACATTTTTTTTATTTTAAAAGGGAAAACTACATTTATTTTTGGGGGCAATTGGGGGACATTTTTGGTTAATTTTCATAGCACTAATTGCTACTCTGAGCTCGCAGAAGCAATAACTAGACATTTGTATTTATTGCACGCTGGCAAACTGGTGAATTTGCCCATTTGCAGGCGTGCAAAAAATTAGCGCTCCATTTGTAATCTAGCCTCCATAACCAACACAGTTATATTAATATACTTTTTACCTCTGTGATTACCTTGTATCTAAGCCTCTGCAGACTGCCCTCTTATTTCAGTTCATTTTACAGACTTGCATTTTAGCCAATCCATGCTTACTCCTAGGCAACTCCACGTGCGTGAGCACAGTGTTATCGATATGATTTACATGAACTAATGCCCTCTAGTGATGAAAAACTGTCAAATTGCACTAAGATAAGAGGCGGCCTTCAAGGGCTTAGAAATTAGCATATGAGCCTACCTAAGGTTAGCTTTTAACAAAGAATACCAAGAGAACAAAGCAAATTTGATGATAAAAGTAAATTGGAAAGTTGTTCAAAATAGCTTGCTTTATCTGAATCATGAAAGTTTAATTTTGACTTTCTTGTCCCTTTAATTTATATTTTAGAAAAAAAATTTCTTTTTGTACCTTTAACATTTTCTATTTTGTGTGGTACAGAGTAAAACTTTGTTTACAATGTCCCTTTAACTAAAGTGTAACTAAATAGGTAGGTCAGGAATCTCAACCTCTGCACCTTTTTCATGTTTTATTTCTGTGTATAACTTTTATCTGTTATCTGATTCTTGACTCTATGATGTAGTTATACACAGAATTAGCTGTTCCCTGCACAACTGCTCTTTATCAGCTCACACGGAATGTGTGATATTGCCATGATGGATGGCTGAAATATGTAAATAATTGTAAAATTAATAAAGAATTAATAAAGTATATCAATTAAATAACGTAAGTTACAGGTGCTGGGACAGTTTGGTATCACGTACTTGGACCCTTTGGCAATAATGCAATAAAGCTGTAGTTTATATCACAAGTTGATTTTCATACTTCTTTTTGCACAACTAAAATACATTGAATTAAAATATATGTCAAGGAAAGCAGTGCATGATGTTTAGGTATTGTGCAATTTATAGTGGCCACAATTTTGTTAATCACAATGTCACTCTCCTAATCTATCTGTATATGAGATCTCACAGCAGCGATGTTGTGTCTCTGGGAACACTGTCACCAATCAGCAAGCGCTACCCAGGTGCTGAACCAAAAATGGTCCGGCTCCTAAGCTTTGTATTCCTGCTTTTCAAATAAGGATAGCAAGAGACTGAAGACAAATTGATAAAAGGGAGTAAATTAAAAAAGTTGTTTAAACTGCTGCTCTATCTGAATCATTAAAGAAAAAAAAATTGGGTTTAGTATCCCTTTAAATTCCTGGATCTTTGAGCGTGGTGATCTAAAATTTTATTCCAAGACAGGAGGTGAGTATTTTGTTTAACTTCCTTTACTGAAAATCTCCAGCAGTAAAACAGTAGTAGAGAAAAGAAAACAATGTATCGATCCCTAACCAATAGGGGCTCAGTATCCAGCATATGTTCAGTCTCTCCCTCTTTTACTTCGTCTTTCTTTACTGCTGATGTACTTTTGTTATCATTCTTCTTGTAAACTAACAAGTTTTTTCCCCATATGAATTACCACTCATTCACTGAGAGGGGCTATTCTCTCCATACTTATATGTATTACTTCTTAAACCTATATTTTCTAACTTTATTATTATTATTTTTCTTTCATCTTGGGGATTCTGTCCCTCTTTCAACGCTGCTGGGAATTCTCCCCAGCTTTCTAATCTGCTTATATAGGGCTGTTTCAGGGACCATCCCTCCAGCCGTGCAGCATATCAAGGCTCCTTCCATCAAACCTACCTGACCCTTCATATCCAATCATTGTTCCCACTCCGCAGAAGAGCATTCAGAGCCAGAGGTACATAGCGACAACCACTGCCCCAGCCTCCTAGAACTGAACATGGTGACTCCTCCTTTAACCCGGTTTGTTTCCCCCAAAGGTTAGCTGGCAGACTAGCTCTTTATCCAGATCTTTTGCACAGGTTACCTTAGACCAGTGGGTGCTTCAGACAGTACAGGGCTATCAGATAGACCTAGTTTAATATGAGGTACAACAACCATCTCCTCCCAATCCCATTCCCTTTTCTCCACCCATGCAGGCCCTCATAGATTCAGAGCTGACTCAATTTCTGAGCAAAGGGGCCTTAGAGAGAGCCATTCACTCAGGCTTTTTAAGCAACATGTATTTTGTCAAGAAGAAAGATGGGAGTTAATGCCCTGCTATCATTTTATGAAATCTAAACCTTTGGGGATACACCTCCTTAGAGACACCCTTCAATTAGGGGGCTGTCTTACTTGCCTAGACCTCAAAGATGCCTATTTAACTGTATCCATGCACCCTGCTCTCAGACACGACCTCCAGTTCCTGTGGAACAAAGAGCTCTGACAGTTCACTTGTCACCCATTTGGCCTCAGTTCAGCTCCATGGTGCTTCACGAAAATGTTGAGACTGATTATGGCTTTGATTAGAGCCAGAGGAGTATACCTTATTGTCTATCTGAAGAATATTATTCTCCTGGCCCAGGACAAAGCCCTTCTCTTACAACACCTAGAATTAACATCCTCTTTTCTTCAAAATCTAGGTTTTCTGATAAGAACTGAGAAATCCCTTATGGTCCCCTCTCAAACTCTCGAATTTCTGGGCTTTACTGTCGATTCGGTTTCAGCCGCTTTGGCCCTGCCGGGCTTCAAACTCGATACTATCCACAAAGAACTGTGGACCAGTCTCGAAAATTCCCACATTCAGCTATGCCCCATAGTCAGGATTATTGGTCTCTTATCATCTTCTATTCAGGCCATCTTTCCAGGGCCCCTCTACTATCGAGCCATGCAAAGACTCAAACACTTAAATCGCAATATCCATAGAAAACTGCCGCTCCAGTCCGTTGCTGGCTGTAGACGCCACCGGAAGTCACAGGGGGAAGGCAATAGGTGTGAAGCCACAGGGGGTGCAAGCCGAAAATGCGGCCGGTTCCGCCGCAAAAATAGCAAAGGAAAAGAGGTAATCAGCTGCACTGGCGGTTATAATGTAAAAATCCAAAATGTATTAATTCAGTTTAAAAACAAGGTACAAGCAGGCTAGGCAGACAGAACATCCTAACATGTTTCGTGCCAAACACGGCACTTAATCATAGGACAGGTGTTCAAGGTATGGCCCCTTCCTTTTAAAGGGGCCATATCCAATAGTATGCTAAGTACAATTTAAAAAGACAGCACTTGGAAAACCTATGCACTAGGAGGGAAACAGGGGGAGACAAATGCAAGGGCCAAATGAGAAAGGAAAAAAGACATCATATGGATCACCCCATAATGTAGTGCAACAATTAATAAGTAAATACATAAGTGAATTACATTTAATAATGCTAATATATTATACCTAAGGGCAATAAGGCTGCTATTACTCTAATTCCCCTCAATACGTCGGACAAACGACGAGGGAACTCAGATCTAGGGTCAGGGAGCACATTAATGACACCAAGAATTATAACAAGGATTCCGCTGTGGCGAGACACTTTAATCAAGTACACTTCACTCATGAGGCACTGTTAACTGTTATAGTGATAGACAAAATAGAAGCTCCAATTAGAGGGGGGAACAAATGTAAATTATTACAGAAACGTGAGTTATACTGGATACACAAACTCAAAACTGTAACTCCCTCAGGTTTAAATAGAGAGTGGGATATGTCTTACTACTTTGAATAAGTGGCTTTCCTCATTTCTGTTTCTGTTTTGGTCTTATCTATTATGATATATAGTGTTTCATGTTGGGAGTACATAATACTTACTCTAAATGAGTGGTACCGGTATGTTTAATATTTTGGGTATCACCAAGGAGTCATTGTTGTATATTTTTGTATCCCAATCTGAAATAGATTATGACAGGCCTTTAATTTAACAATCCATTGATCATCTATTTTCTTTTATTATTCATTTATTCATATGCATGTACTTAAAGCACCATAGTCAATATACATGCTATAGCAAGCCCTATTGTGCATTTACTCTATTATATTATCACTATTTATGTTGCTCTAAGAAAACCTTAGGTTTAAATTAGAGTAATAGCAGCCTTATTGCCCTTAGGTATAATATATTAGCATTATTAAATGTAATTCACTTATGTATTTACTTATTAATTGTTGCACTACATTATGGGGTGATCCATATGATGTCTTTTTTCCTTTCTCATTTGGCCCTTGCATTTGTCTCCCCCTGTTTCCCTCCTAGTGCATAGGTTTTCCAAGTACTGTCTTTTTAAATTGTACTTAGCATACTATTGGATATGGCCCCTTTAAAAGGAAGGGGC
This sequence comes from Bombina bombina, assembly GCF_027579735.1. Taxonomy (NCBI): domain Eukaryota; kingdom Metazoa; phylum Chordata; class Amphibia; order Anura; family Bombinatoridae; genus Bombina; species Bombina bombina. The sequence goes on along the minus strand of NC_069501.1, from coordinate 1,235,157,252 downwards.
CATACCTTGAACACCTGTCCTATGATTAAGTACCGTGTTTGGCACGAAACATGTTAGGATGTTCTGTCTGCCTAGCCTGCTTGTACCTTGTTTTTAAACTGAATTAATAAATTTTGGATTTTTACATTATAACCGCCAGTGCAGCTGATTACCTCTTTTCCTTTACTTAAATCGCAATCCCTCATATTCTCATCAAATTCCCCTGTCCCCAGAGGTCAAACAGGAGATTAGAAATAATATAACAAGGAGCACCGGTTTACGCATACAACTTAGCATTTATTAGTCTATTACATAGATAAAAAATAATGTTACGAATTCATGGAGTAAAAAACAATTGTCAGATATAGAGCAAGTATCTAACTATCGGTCAATTTCATTAATAAATATTGACATCAAATTATATGCGAAATTGTTGGCATCAAGAATCAACAAAGTTCTCCCCTCCCTCATCCATACTGACCAAGTTGGCTTTATTCCTGAGAGAGAGGCCAAGGACAACTCTATTAGAGTCTTGCAAATTTGATCAACTGAAGCTTCATTCTTAAAAGCCCACGAAGTGGCGACTGATCTAGTAGAATGAGCTGTAATTCTCTGAAGCGGGGCCTGACCCTACTCCAATAAGCTTGAAGAATCAAAAGCTTTAACCAAGAAACCAAGGAAATAGCAGAAGTTTTTCTGACCTTTCCTAGGACCAGAAAATATAACAAATAGACTAGAAGTCTTCTTAGCACAAACTTACTTCACCACCTCCATAGGAGGCAAAGTTTGTAAAACTGAATTGTGGGTGTGGTGAGGGGTGTATTTATAGGCATTTTGAGGTTTGGGAAACTTTGCCCCTCCTGGTAGGATTGTATATCCCATACGTCACTAGCTCATGGACTCTTGCCAATATGAAAGAAATGAATTTATCTGGTAAGTTCTTACATAAATTATGCTTTTTTATACACTGATGCAGAGAGAGCCCACAATCTGGCCAAAAAAAGCACATATGAAGTGGTGTGAGAGGGAGGTTGGAGAGGAGGGTGGGAGAGGGAGAGGGAGGGGGGAAATAATGTTGGGAAAGGGATCTGGGGGGAGGGTATTGAGGGGGGGGCAGCTACACTACAGAAAAAGTGGGGATACATTTTAAAAAAGCCACATTTTATTGCAATGTGGGTACTGGCAGACAGCTGCCAGTACCCAAAATGGTGGCAAAAAGTTAGTGGGGGGAGGGTAAGAGAGCTGTTTGGGGGGGAGCTCAGCGAGGTTGGGTGGTAAGGGGGGATCCTACACTGCAGAAAATATATCATTTTTAAAAAAAAAAAAAAAAAAAAAAAACTTTTTATTTTTATACTGGCAGACTTTTTGCCAGTACTAAAGATGGTGGTGACAATAGTGAGTTGGTGAGTTGGGTGGGGAGGGAAGAGAGCTGTTTGAAAGTGGTCAGTTAGGGATCAAGTGGTGGGATGGGTCAGGTGGGAGGCTGATCTCTGCACTAAAGCTAAATGTAACCCTACAAGCTACCTAATTAACCCCTTCACTGCTGGGCATAATACATGTGTGGTGCGCATCAGCATTTAACGGCCTTCTAATTACTAGGGATGCACCGAAATTTCGGCCGCAGAAAGTTTCGGTCGAAAATGGCATTTTTTTGTTATTTCGTGTTTCCTTTTTTTTGCCTTTTATTTTCGGTAAAATGATTGTGTAGCATATTTCAAATTTAATGCCAGCCTAGAGCTGCTGTTTGAGTTCATTACTTGATTTACAGTTTTGCACATAATAATAGTTTTCTAGGACTATAATTTATTTTGATAATTAGTAACAAAACAAAAACAGTTAAATCTGATTTTGTTACACAGAACTAAATAAAAAATAATACTAGCGATGCACCAAAATTTGGGCCGTTTAAAATGTGCAATTCCAATTTCGGCACAAAGAGGACCAAAATGGCTAAAAATGTACAGCCATCCCCTGTTCTATTGAGTTACATGTCTATCCCTAGCATAAGGTGAGCAGCACAGCACTGGCATGGTACACAGAGCATACACATAAGTACCATGACATGATGATATTTGAAACCAGTAGAACCCTTTTTTTTTTTTTTTAAGAAGGAAACCAAAGTTCTGAATAGTAAATACAGTAATCAAAGGAGGATAAGTAACATGTTTATAAACACTTGATATTATCAGATACAGCCCTAAGCACACACAGTGAATATCTTAAAGCCTTATATACAGTGCTCATACATCAGCCTCTTGTGCATAGACATTCTATTTGTCTGAGGCAAATATGCGTGCACACTTTATAAGCATAAGCCCCAAACTTGCACACAGTTGGTACAAATTAGCACCCACCAGACAGTGTATACAAAAAAGCACATTAACTTTCGATAACCACCTTGCACGTAAGGTTGTAGCTAAGTCCGGTGGTACTGGTGATAGGCAGACTCCATTTGGGGCTCCGGACATATAATCTGACGGTTCAGTGTGAGACCCGAACCAGGAACTAAGCAGAGATGCGATGAGAAATGATCAGGTGCAGTCACGCCCATCGTAAGGATAACTACACCCAAAAACAAAACACATGTCCACCTCGCATTGTTTTCCGGCTATAACCACGCCCTCTCCTTTATAGAGCTCCAGTTTCACTGCAGATCACACCCTACGGTACAAGTGACCACGTCCATTTGTTGGAGCTTTCCAGCCTACAAGCTCTCTCAGCTACACACACAATGTAGTTAAAAAAGAAAAATACAATTTTGGTTTCATTTTGGTTTTCGGCCAGGGGCATCCTGAATTTTTGGTATTGGTTTCGGGCCAGAATTTTCATTTCGGTGCATCCCTACTAATTACCAAAAAGCAATGCCAAAGCCATATATGTCTGCTATTTCTGAACAAAGGGGACCATAGAGCAGCATTTGCAACCATTTGTGCCATAATTGCACAAGCTGTTTGAAAATAATTTCAGTGAGGAACCTAAAGTTAGGGAAAAAGTTAACGTTTTTTTTTATTTGATCGCATTTGGCGGTGAAATGGTGGAATTAAATATTTAAAAATGGGCCTAGATCAATACTTTGGGTTGTCTACTACACTACACTAAAGCTAAAATTAACCCTACAAGCTACCTAATTAACCCCATTCACTGCTGGGCATATTAAAAGTCTGGTTCGCAGCGGCATTTAGCGGCCTTCTAATTACCAAAAAGCAATGCAAAAGCCATAATTGTCTGCTATTTTCGAACAATGGAGATCCCAGAGAAGCATTTACAACCATTTGTGCCATAATTGCACAAGTTGTTTGTAAATAATTTCAGTGAGAAACCTAAAGTTAGTGAAAAGTTAGTAAAAAAGTTAAGATTTTTTTTATTTGATCGCACTTGGTGGTGAAATGGTAGCATGAAATATACCAAAATGGGCCTAGATCAATACTTTGGGTTGTCTAATTAAAAAAATATATCTACATGCAAAGGGTTATTCAGGAATTCCTGACAGATATCAGTGTTACAACGTACCTTTTGCTAATTGTGGGGGGAAAAATGGCTTGGAAATAGCAAAGTGCTACTTGTACTTATTGCCCTATAACTTGCAAAAAAGCAACATTGAGTATTTCTAAACTCAGGACAAAATTTATAAACTATTTGGCATGGGTGTTTTTTGATGGTTGTAGATGTGTAACAGATTTTGGGGGTCAATGTTATAAAAAGTGTGCTTTTCTCCCTTTTTTCATAATATTTTATAATTTCTTTATAGTAAATTATATGATAGGATGAAAATAATGGTATATTTAAAAACTCCCTTTTATGGTGAGAAAAACAGTATATAATATGTGTGGGTACAGTAAATGAGTAAAAGGCAAATTACAGCTAAACACAAACACAGCAAAAATGTAAAATTAGCCCTGGTCCCAAACGGTCAGAAAATGGAAAAGTGCTGTGGTCCTTAAGGGGTTTATTTACTTACGAGCTAAGAAATGTAAATATTATGATGAAATTGTACAAACACACAATTAATTTGCTATTATGCCAGATGCTGCAAACATAGATAAGACAGAGGTTTTCATCTAATGTAACCTACACCTAACTTACTATGTCATAGGGAAACATGGCTTGGGGTGAAAGTATGAGGGTGAAAATATATCTGTAATGAGTGTTTGCTAATAGATGAGATACAGATATCATGTGTGATAAACTTTATGTTTCTGCCACTGTTGAGTTTAGAGCCTATGTATACAGTATACTGTAGCTACAATCACAGAAAACAGCTTTGTAATCTGAACTGTACTCTACAAATCTGCAGTTTGTGCTAATAAATCATCTGTCACATTCATGTGATAAACCTCTGTAGAAAATTACAATAGCATTATATACAAACTGTATACTGTGTAAATACTCTAAGGGTCTATAGCTCAGGGTCTGGGGCAGTAAAGCCTGGAACATGCATTGACCCTAATTACCCAAACGACTGCCGCTGCCATATTTGCTTTAGAAATATGGGCGTAACCTTTACAAGATGCCGTGCACGCACACTGTCTCAGAGCAATTATCTATGGAAATCTGCACCTATAGAAGTTATTGGTCAATCTGTGTTACTGGCTGCTAAGGGCATAAAACCATACATCAATGGTGTCTTGTGTTTTGTACTGCAAGGGGAGTCACTGATCACTACACAGGAAGTCACTGTAAAATCACTGTTGTCTACATGCTGGTGTACATGCTGGTGTGCGTGCTGGTGTACGTGCTGGTGTGCGTGCTGGCGTGCGCGCTGGTGTACGCACCGGTGTGCATGCTGGTGTATGTCTTTGTGTGCATGCTGGTGTACGTTTTGGTGTGCATGCTGGTGTACGTGTTGGTGTGCATGCTGGTGTACATGTTTGTGTGCATGCTGGTGTACGTGTTGGTGTGCATGCTGGTGTATGTGTTGGTGTGCATGCTGGTGTACGTGTTGTTGTGCATGCTGGTGTACGTGTTGGTGTACGTGTTGGTGTGCATGCTGGTGTACATGTTGGTGTGCATGCTAGTGTACGTGTTGGTGTGCTGGTGTAAGTGTTGGTGTGCATGCTGGTGTACGCGTTGGTGTGCTGGTGTACTCATTGGTGTGCATGCTGGTGTATGTGTTGGTGTACTGGTGTACGTGTTGGTGTGCTTGCTGGTGTATGTGTTGGTCTGCATACTGGTGTACGTGTTGGTGTGCATGCTGGTGTACGTGTTGGTGTGCATGCTGGTGTACGTGTTGGTGTGCATGGTGGTGTACGTGTTGGTGTACGTGTTTGTGTGCATGCTGGTGTACATTTTGGTGTGCATGCTGGTGTACGTTCTGGTGTTCATGCTGGTGTACGTGTTTGTGTGCATGCTGGTGTACGTGTTGGTGTGCATGCTGGTGTACATGCTAGTGTACGTGTTGGTTTGCATGCTGGTGTACGTGTTGGTGTACGTGTTGGTGTGCATGCTGGTATACGTGTTGGTGTGCATGCTAGTGTACGTGTTGGTGTGCTGGTGTATGTGTTGGTGTGCATGCTGGTGTATGTGTTGGTGTGCATGCTGGTGTACGCGTTGGTGTGCTGGTGTACTCATTGGTGTGCATGCTGGTGTACGTGTTGGTGTGCATGCTGGTGTACGCGTTGGTGTGCTGGTGTACTCGGTGTGCATGATGGTGTACGTGTTGGTGTGCTGGTGTAGGTGTTGGTGTGCATGCTGGTGTAGGTGTTGGTGTGCTGGAGTACGTGTTGGTGTGCATGCTGGTGTACGTGTTGGTGTCCTGGTGTACGTGTTGGTGTGCATGCTGGTGGACGTGTTGGTGTGCATGCTGGTGTACGTTTTTGTGTGCATGCTGGTGTATGTGTTGGTGTGCATGCTGGTGTACATGTTGGTGTGCATGCTGGTGTACATGTTGGTGTGCATGCTGGTGTACATATTGGTGTGCATGCTGGTGTACGTGTTGGTGTGAATGCTGATGTGCATATTGGTGTGCATGCTGGTGTACATGTTGGTGTGCATGCTGGTGTACGTGTTGGTGTGCATGCTGGTTTACATGTTGGTGTGCATGCTGGTGTAGGTGTTGGTGTGCTGGTGTACGTGTTGGTGTGCATGCTGGTGTACGTGTTGGTGTGCATGCTGGTGTACATTTTGGTGTGCATGCTGGTGTATGTTTTGGTGTGCATGCTGGTGTACGTGTTGGTGTGCATGCTGGTGTACGTGCTGGTATGCTGGTATACGTGTTGGTGTGCATGCTGGTGTATGTGTTGGTGTGCATGCTGGTGTACGTGTTGGTGTGCTGGTGTACGCGTTGGTGTGCATGCTGGTGTACGTGTTGGTGTGCTGGTGTACGTGTTGGTGTGCATGCTGATGTACGTGTTGGTGTGCTGGTGTACGTGTTGGTGTGCATGCTGGTGTACGTGGTTGTGTGCTGGTGTAGGTGTTGGTGTGCATGTGTACGTGTTGGTGTGCATGCTGGTGTACGTGTTGGTGTGCTGGTGTACATGCTGGTGTATGTGTTGGTGTGCTGGTGTACGTGTTGGTGTGCTGGTGTACGTGTTGGTGTGCATGCTGGTGTACGTGTTGGTGTGCATGCTTGTGTACATGTTAGTGTGCTGGTGTGCATGCTGGTGTACGTGTTGGTGTGCTGGTGTACGTGTTGGTGTGCTGGTGTACGTGTTGGTGTGCATGCTGGTGTACGTGTTGGTGTGCATGCTGGTGTACGTGTTGGTGTGCTGGTGTACGTGTTGGTGTGCATGCTGGTGTACGTGTTGGTGTGCATGCTGGTGTACGTGTTGGTGTGCTGGTGTACGTGTTGGTGTGCATGCTGGTGTACGTGCTGGTATGCTGGTGTACGTGTTGTTGTGCATGCTGGTGTATGTGTTGGTGTGCATGCTGGTGTACGTGTTGGTGTGCTGGTGTACGCGTTGGTGTACGTGTTGGTGTGCTGGTGTACGTGTTGGTGTGCATGCTGATGTACGTGTTGGTGTGCTGGTGTACGTGTTGGTGTGCATGCTGGTGTACGTGGTTGTGTGCTGGTGTACGTGTTGGTGTGCATGTGTACGTGTTGGTGTGCATGCTGGTGTACGTGTTGGTGTGCTGGTGTACATGCTGGTGTATGTGTTGGTGTGCTGGTGTACGTGTTGGTGTGCTGGTGTACGTGTTGGTGTGCATGCTGGTGTACGTGTTGGTGTGCATGCTTGTGTACGTGTTAGTGTGCTGGTGTGCATGCTGGTGTACGTGTTGGTGTGCTGGTGTACGTGTTGGTGTGCTGGTGTACGTGTTGGTGTGCATGCTGGTGTACGTGTTGGTGTGCATGCTGGTGTACGTGTTGGTGTGCTGGTGTACGTGTTGGTGTGCATGCTGGTGTACGTGTTGGTGTGCTGGTGTACGTGTTGGTGTGCTGGTGTACGTGTTGGTGTGCATGCTGGTGTACGTGTTGGTGTGCATGCTTGTGTACATGTTAGTGTGCTGGTGTGCATGCTGGTGTACGTGTTGGTGTGCTGGTGTACGTGTTGGTGTGCTGGTGTACGTGTTGGTGTGCTAGTGTACGTGTTGGTGTACTAGTGTACATGTTGGTGTGCATGCTGGTGTACGTGTTGGTGTGCTGGTGTACGTGTTGGTGTGCATGATTAAGCAATTATAACAAACAGGTGTTAATGATCATCAATTTAATATGCAGGTTGAAACACAATTGTTAACTGAAACAGAAACAGCTGTGTATGAGGAATAAAACTGGGTGAGTAACATAAACTCTGCTAACAAGGTCATACACCATGGCAAGATTGAGCACCGCAACCTGACACAGAGTAGTTATACTGTATCAGCAATGTCTCTTCCAGGCAGAAATTTCAAGGCTTACCGGGGTCTCCAGATGTGCTGTCCAATCTCTTCTGAATAAGAATAAAGAAACGGGAAACATTCAGTACCATAGAAGCAGTGCACGGCCAAGGAAACATAATGTGTACTTCCCTTTATAATCAGAAGATTTCCAGCAGTGCCATAAGCTCAAAATTGGCACGCAGATCTATTGTCTGGAGAAGTCTGGTCAGAAGTGGTCTTCATGGAAGATTTGCGGTCAAAAAGCCATACCTCCTACATGGAAACAAGGCCAAGCGACTCAACTATGCACAAAAACACAAGAACTGGGGTGCAGACAAATGACAGCAGGTGCTCGTCACTAATGAGTCAAAATATAAAATATTTGGCAGTAGCAGAGGGCAGTTTGTTTGCAGAAGGGCTGGTGAGTGGTACAAGAATGGGTGTCTGCAGGCAACAGTGAAGCATGGTGGAGGTTCCTTTCAAGTTTGTAGGCTACATTTCTGCAAAAGGAGTTGGGGATTTAGTCAGAATTAAGTCTCCTCATTGCTAAGAAGTACTGGCAGATACTTATCTGTCAAGCAATACCATTAGATGGCAACTGATTGGCCCAAATATATTTTGCAGCATGACAACGACCCCAAACATACAGCCAAAGTCATTAAGAACTATCTTCAGCGCAAAGAAGAGCAAGGAGTCCTTTAAGTGATGGTACGGCCCCCACAGAGCCTTGATTTCAACATCATCAGGACTCTCTGGGGTTATATGAAAAGACAGAAGCAAATGAGGCTCCATAAATCCACAGAAGAACTGCGATTAGTTCTCCAAGATGTTTGTAACAACCTACCTACCTGTTCCTTAAACAACTGTGTGCACGTGTACCTAGAAGAATTGATGCACTGGCTTTGAGTTCTTACTTTACATCAATTTTTCTAATTTTAAAAATTGAGGAACAGCTGATTTGAACGTATCAAAATATATCACAATATGCATCACTGATCATTTAACCTTTATGAGCAGTAAATGAACACTTGAGAAAGCATGTATTAGTTATAGTACGTGGTGACATGATTCAGTTTTATTTCTATGAACTCGTAAAAAGAAAGCATATGCTGTACCATACCTGAAAAACACGATGAATCTTTCATCAACTAAAGAAATTAGTAATCACCAAGTACTAATTCATTTCTTGAGTGGGATAAAAATATTGTTCATTGACATACATGTAGCTATAAAACATCAAGTCCTGTAAGCATTACAACAAATATGTATATTTCAAAAATGAATATAAGTATTCAAATGCATTTTAAATAGTTGGATTTAAAATGTTATTAGAATTATTAAAGTTATTTAAGGAACACAGGGCCAGATGACAAGTGGCGTGCTAATAATGGCACCCACAATAACCATGATTATTCAAGTCCATGGTAAAGTGTGTTAACCAGAAAAGCGTTAGAGTGGCCAACTTTGCTCGAATGCAGCATATACTTTCTATGGATACCGCAACCGCGCTAGTTTGTGCTGGTATTACAGGTTGAAAGTTATCATTTGCACTAGATTTCAGACTTGAAGTAAAAAAAATGGTTCACAAAACACATAAAAAAACACATTAAAATTAAGTATTATACACACACATACACACACACATATATATTGTGTATATATATATATATATATATATATATATATATATATATATATATATATATATATATATATATATTATATATATATATACTTTTTTTTTTTTTAATTCGTTTTTATTAAAGGAATCGAGTGTTACAACATTTTCACACTAATCATGTTACGTATAGACAATAATCTCTTCAAATGAACATTTGTACAGTTACACAGCTGTTTGAGTTCCAATACACAAGTGTGAGCATTCAGGTGTGAGTGATCAAAAGTCATTGTAGACTTTAAATGGCGCGAAAAACGTTAGATACATCTGGAATTTTGCCTCGGGCCTACGTCCTGTTTGGTTCACTGGAACTTTAATCTTGCTTTTCAATCATTATTTTACTGATGGTTATCTTTTATTCAAGTGTTTTCACATTTGCAAGGACTGTTAAGCTGAAATATGTTATATAGCAAAGTTCAAATGTTTAGTGGACATTCTGTCCACAGGTTATGGAAAAAAAAAAAAAAAAGACTCTACAAGCTACTCTGTTTTATTGAAACACCATTACCGGGTACGCATTGCCATGGCCCTCAGGACTCTGATCATCTGATGGCATTGTTTCTACCTTATGTTCTTTCCTTTATTTTTATTCTTTTACTGATTCAAATGTATAACGCCGGATGTATTCCATGGCACTTGTTAAACCTTTATCTTTGTCAATAAAGCTTGTTGAAAAAAAAAAAAAAAAAAAAAAAAAAGTCATTGTAGAAGTGGCATATCTCAGAGGTAATGTCCATATCTCGGGTCTCAGTTTATTATTGCGCACTCCATTCCTTAAAAATATTTTTTTTTTTAAAACACCTAAAAAATTTAAAACATATTAATTAACTATCTACAAATACAAATACTTTGACCAGGTGTCCATAGGTGGTTTAACTGTGAACAGTTTCGTATCCAATAGAAGATAGATAGGAGAGGTTGGGGGGGATGGTAAAGGGGGGGGGGCGGGAAAGAAAGAAAGAAAGGAAGAGAAAAAAAAAAAAAATTCTGATTAGATTTCTCTCCTCTCTCTCCCCTCCCCTCTAGGTTTCCCCCCTCCCTCCGCCCCTCCCTTTAGAATAACATCACTTCAAAGGGTTCTCGGTTCTGTGTGGTCTGCCCCGCGTGTTCTGCCCCTCCACCCATCTCTATCTGTTGCATTGCTTCCAGATGAGCAAAAGGTTTCAACACCTGATTTCGAATGGCTAGGTCTAGTGAGTCTAGGAATGACCACCATTTCCTCAAGAAGGGACGCAGTCTACGTTTTGTGTCTAGTCGAACATCATACTGCTCCACAAAAAGTTGTTTAAGCAGCAGGTGTTTCAGTTGTGCTACTGTTGGGGCCTGTCTAGTTAGCCATCTTGTGAGAATGCATTGCCTAGCTAGAATAGTGTATAATGTAAGGAATTTGTGCATTCTTTTGTGTGAATCCTCCCATTTTAGCATGAAAATTTCTACCTCTGTTATTACTGTTTCTATGTGCAGTGTAGTTTTAAGCCAGTATTGACAGTGACTCCAGAACCTCCTAATCTTCGGGCAGGTGTAAAAGTAATGGTGAAGTGATGGAGCCTCTGAGTTACATTTAACACATCTATCCAAGACTGAAGCATTCCATTTTGATAGTCTATGAGGTGTAATGTAGTCCATATGTAGGATTCTAACCTGTGCCTCTCTGTGTGGCACTGCTAGTGTCGCTTGTTGTACGTGTTCTAGGCTCTCCTTGATGTCTTGTGTCGTTATTTCTGTTGAACAGTCGCTGTTATACCTGGCTGATATGTCACTTAGGATCTGGGACTCCTTTTGTTGTATCAGTCGTGTGTATATATGGGACAAAGAGAAGGCCCCTGCCCTGAAAAGTGTTTGTGAAACTGCGAAGGGTGATGCATCCCAGAATCCCGCGTTAGAGGATTGCATTGACGCTATATAGTGGCGCAGTTGTAAGTAGGCATAAAAGTGTTTGTTTGTGATTTGGTATTTATCTCTTAAGTCTTGAAACGACCGTACCGTGTGTTGTAGCGTGTCCAGCGCGTCTCCAACCATTTTGAGGCCGGGTCTGCTCCAGATTCGGAATGGTCCTTGATCATTCCCCGCTGGAAAATCTGGGTTTCCGATTAACGGGATGTATTTTGGTGAGGGCATGCCAGTTTTCAGGTATTTATGGATTTTTTGCCAAGCCTTAAGTGGGTCTGCGTACAGCACATTGTTGTGTACCCCCGGCGGGAGCGTCTTTCGGTCCCCATATGGTAGATAAGACAGCGCCACAGGTGTCACCATCGCCTTTTCAAGGCTGGCATCGCCGAAATGTCCTGTGTTTAATTGCCAGTCCATGACCAGACGGGCCAATGCCGCCCAGTTATACAGTCTGAAGTTCGGGAGACCCAGTCCTCCCGCCGAGTATGGAAGTTGCAGCTTCTCTATTGCTATTCTCGGTTTGCCCTTTTTCCAAATGAATTGAGATACTGCTCGGTTGAGCAACTGTATATCTGTCTTAGTCATGAGGAATGGCAGTATGAGCAGGGGGTAGAGTATTTTGGGCAATATCGTCATTTTGACCAGGCTAACCCTACCTGACAATCCCAGAGGGAGATTGAGCCAGTTGGATAGCTGGGAAGCGATTTGGGTACCTTTTTCTGAGATGTTTAGTTTGTAGATTTTGGAGGGGTCTCTATGCAGGTGGATGCCTAGATAAGTCAGTCTCTCTGTTACTTCCACAAAAGGGAAGTCATGTGTAGAGTGAGGGTGTTTACTGAGCCACATTACCTCAGATTTAGAGGCATTTATCTTATACCCTGAGAAGCTACCGAAGTCGGTTATCGTTCGGAGGATGTTGGGTATGTGTGTTTGTGGAGAGTTCACGAATAGCAACATGTCATCCGCGTATAGTGCCAGGTGGAGGGGGACTCCTTTAATTACAATTCCCGGGAAGGTGTGTCTGAGCTTTATTGCCAACGGCTCCAACGCCAAGTTGAACAACAGGGGGCATCCCTGCCTGGTGCCTCTTTGAAGGGGAAAATCCCCTGAAAAGAGTCCGTTGGATAGAATCCGCGCCACCGGTTTGTCATAAATTTTATCCAACACCCCCAGAAATGGGCCGTCAAAACCGAATCTACGCAGTGAGTTCATCAAATGTGGCCATTCTACCCGGTCGAAAGCCTTCTCTGCGTCTAAGGACAACAGGAAGGCTTCCGGTGAGGCATGTGCGGCACCATCTCTCCCCTTTGTCCAGTAATGTTCTATGACATGCAGGACCCTGCGGAGGTTCACCACTGAGGTGCGCTTGAACACAAAGCCCGTTTGATCTGGGTGGATCAGATCCGGCAGGATCGTCCGCAGCCTATTTGCCATGATTTTAGTGAACAGCTTATAGTCCACGTTTAGGAGCGATATCGGTCTGAAAGACTCTGGTAGCGAGTGATCTTTGCCGGGTTTGGGGATCAATGTGATGTGAGCCGCTGTGAACTCCTTAGAGGGTTGTGTTTCTGTTAGCATCAAAGCGTTAAATACCTTGATGAGTGTTGCGGATAATTGTGGCTGCAGGGCTTTGTAGAACTCGGATGGGAGTCCATCTGGGCCTGGTGTCTTGCCTATGGGGAGACCTTTGATGGTGGTGGATAGTTCATCCTGTGTGATTGTGGCGTTTAGTGCATCTTTTTGATCTGAACTAATTTGGGGTAACTCTACTGAGCTCCAAAATTGAGCTATTGTCTCTTTTGGTGCCGGTGCTTGCTTGGTGTAAAGGTGTGTGTAGTATGTTTTAAAACACCTAACTATATCTTCGGGATCGTTATATGTCTTGTCTTTCCAGCGTAAAGCGGTTACTCCAGTCTTTACAGTGTGTGGTTTGGTCAGAGTCGCTAACAGTTTGCCCGCCCGACTTCCAAATCTATATAGTCTACCCGCTGTTTTCAACAGTCCTGCCGCCGCTTGCTGCTTCGTAAATGTTTCTAGATCTGTTTTAGCTACTATGTAGTTATCATATGTTGTTCTCGACCCTGTCTGAAGGTATTGGAGGTAGGCTTGTCCTAGCTGTTCCTGCAAGGTCCTATGTCTGTATTGGGTTTTGTGTTTTACTTTTGCAACGTATGATATTATGTTGCCTGCCAGCACTGTCTTAGCTGCTTCCCAGAAGAGTGTAGGGTTGTCTACATGTATTGCATTGTCTGTTACATAATCTGTCCAAGAGTGTTGTAAAAATTTAACAAACGATTCTGATTTAACTAAGTACGTGGGGAAACGAAGTGTGTTCCTGTTAGTGTGGTGTTTGATTGTTCTCAGCGTTAGTTCTACCGGGGTGTGGTCTGAGATTAATATATCATGTATTCTACAACCCTGTATTTCGTTAGATAGGTTATTGGCTATTAGAAATAGGTCTATCCTAGATAGTGTATGTTTGGCTTTAGACAGACATGTGTATTCCTTGCCTTCTGGGTTATGTAGCCTCCATATGTCACAGGTATTAGTGTCCCTATAGAACATATTAAATATCTTAGATTTGTATTTGGCTTTATAATTCTTTTTGGGGTCTCTGATTCTAAATGTTTCCAGCCATAGCCTGTCCAATATATGTGTGGGGGAGATATTAAAGTCCCCTCCTATTATCAATTTGGATCCCATGTAAGGGGCTAAGGACTTTATCAGGTCTTGCCAGAACTTCATGTCTCTGTGATTTGGCGCATATAAGTTACAAAATGTGTAGTCTGTGGAGTCTACTGTTGCTTCAACTATGATATATCTACAGTTGGGATCTGGATGTACATTCTTCACATTAACTGTCACTCTCTTCCCAAACACTATGGCTAAACCCCGACTGGCGCTGGTGTGGGACCGGAAAACTACTTGCTTTACCCATTCTCTCTGTAGCTTCTGATGTTCTACATCTGTGAGGTGCGTCTCTTGTAACATTACAATGTCTGCTCCTAATTTTCTAAGATGATTAAGGGCCGCCTTACGCTTGATGGGTGTATTAAGACCCCCCACGTTCCACGTTATCACCTTAAGAGGCATATTTACATGTTTGTGTTATGTCGGGTGAGGAGAGAGAAGAAAAAAAAAAAAAAAAAGGAGAGGGGGCAGTGGGGGGGGGGGGGGGGGGGAGGAGAGAGAGAGGGGAGGAAGAGCAGAATATGACATCAAGTTTTCTGTATGACTTACGAGTTGACCAAAACATGACCAAGAAGATATCTTTCAACATTTTATGAGCAATTTTCGGCAACATTCTAACAGTTTTGTCTGATTTGTTGTCTGAGCTTTGAAATGGTTTTCTAACATTGTGGAGATGCTCTGTGTCTTTTGCAAGAAAGTACGTTTCCCTATCATTGCGTGCGTCTTTCTGTTTCTCAGATGTCTTTCATCTCCCTGTTCCCTATTCTCTCTGGCGTGAATTGTCAAGTGGACAAATTTGTCAGTCGAGTATACTCTATGTGATGCATGGGGAAACATAAAGCCTGGGTTATTGATAGAGAGTATGGGTGTGTGTATGAGGAAAAACCTGTCCATTCTTTGTAGGGTACGATTATAATAGTGTGCGAGTAGTTCCCCTGTCCTCTCTGCTGTTGTTGTAGTTTCTATGTATGCTTCTAAGCAAGTGTTCCTAAGTACACCAACCCCTCTTGTCAGTAGGAAATTACTGTGCGTGTTATTATTCCTGGTCATCTCATTCAGAACAAATATAAAACATTCAACAAAACAAAAGTACAGATGTATATTGGATTTACCAAAGATCTCTTGTCTTTCCATCATTAGGTTTGAGTATCTGCCATATAGTGGTAAACAAGTTAAAACAAACTAAAACATTCAAACTTACTAAAACACTAAAACAATTTACAACCTTATATAGATTTGATGCATTACAGTTGCATAACATTACCCTGGAGGTCAGAGGTGATCTCTCTCCATAGTAGTCCATCTTTGTGGTCCGCAGACCTCTTTCAGTCCTTGAACTGTGTCCTTTAATAATAAGTTAGTTCGGATATTTGGTGAGTGTCTACCCACTCCATAATGGGCTAAGTCAGGCCGATCAAGAGTAATAGGGGATATGTTCACTCTGGATGTTGATCCTGTTCTGTGGCTAAGTAGCTCTTCAGGGCCTGAGGAGTATGGAAAAACTTGGGTCCATGAGGTGTTTGTAGTCTCAGCTTTGCCGGAAACAGCAGGGCCACTTGTCTCCCTTGTTCGTGTAGCCGAGAACATAGTGGTGCAAATTCTTTTCTTTGTTTTGTGACCTCCATGGAGAAGTCCTGAAAGAGTAGAAGTTTAGAGCCTTCGTGCAGTACCTATTTTCAAGCCCGATAGGCTCGTAGAATTTTGAGTTTCTCCTGGTAGTTCAGGCATCTGAATATGACCTGTCGTGGTCTGGGATTGCTTTGCTCTAGGCCTCTTTCCGGACCTATACGGTGGGCCCTTTCAACGTCTATGGGCAATATATCAGGGTGTATGCCTAGGAGTTTGGGAAAGGTGAGCGCCACAAACTCCAGCAGGTTCTTGCCTTTGACGGATTCTGGAATGCCTACTATGCGCAAGTTATTGCGGCGGCTCCTGTTTTCCAGGTCATCGATACGGTCTTGTAGCAATTGTGACTTTTTTACCAGCTGTTTGATGGTGATGTCTGCTGACACTTGCCTGTCTTCCACATCTGAAATTCGTGTTTCTGCTGCTGTAATTCTGGAGGCAAACTGACGCACCTCACAAGTTAATGTGTCTACTCCCGCCTGCAGGGAGTCCATTTTTGGAAGAAAAAATGATTTCAATTCGTGCAGTAGGGATTTATGATCTAGTCCTGGTAGGGCCATCTGATCCGTTGGATCAGGGACGTCAGGATGAGTCTCTGTAGGATTTTTTGGTTGTTTTTTATTGTCTGTGTTTTTTGTCCTGTGTGACATCTCTGCTGGTGTGGGTGAAAGTTTGTGGAAGAATTTATCTACTTTCATTAACCCCCTCTGTCCCTTTGGGGTTGGTTTTGCACAGTTATGTTGTGTCTCTCTCTTGTTTATCAGTGGGTTGCAGCAGACCCTGGTAAACTGGTGCAGGGCAGATGTGTGGATGTGTAGAGGCCTGATGGAGCAGGTATTGTAGTATGTTACCGTGCTTATGTGTTTCTGGTATTTAGCCAGTGAGGGTTCTCATCGGTTCTGTAACTGCTATTTTGTCTTTTATTGGTTTCTAAGCCGAGGAAACACTGCTAGTTTTAGCAGGCGAGGGGTTTATGATGTCCTTAGCTTTCTGTGCAGCGTGTCTGTGTTTTGATGCTGTTTATAAAAACCTGCAAGAGTCTGGTTTTGATCTCGTGGCGCTGCTCGCTATCCTATGAGTGGAGTAGGATGTTTTTCATGTATATTAGTGTCCTTTCAGCCACGCTGTATCCCAAACTTTGCCAATCCCTGCCCCTCACTGTCCCAGAGCGTGTCTGTTTTTTGTTATATGATTTTGTTATGGTCTTATTGTTATTATAGTTTTAGTTTAGTTATGGCGCAGGTGCCCTTTAAGTTAACCGGGAT
Organism: Bombina bombina; assembly: GCF_027579735.1. Lineage (NCBI taxonomy): Eukaryota > Metazoa > Chordata > Amphibia > Anura > Bombinatoridae > Bombina > Bombina bombina. Next base: position 1,235,140,332 of record NC_069501.1, on the reverse strand, counting down.
TCTTATCTCTCTCGGTTTCTGTTCCGCTCTGCTGTGGCTAGAATAAAAGACCCCCGATCTGTGTTTTCATCCGCTTTCTGCGGTGTATGTAATAGGTGTTGTCAGGGTTTTACCTTACTCCGTGTGGCAGGGTTCCTGTCTGCAGCGGAGGTGGCCAAGATGGCGGTGCGGTAGATGCGGTTACTGTATTAGGACTCCCGGTCGCTGATCTGTTGGTGAGATCTGCACACTGCTGTATACAGTCGGCGAGGATGTATACCTCCCGACAAGTCCTTAGAGTGTGGGGCAAGGCGGCAAAATAGGGTGAAATTTTGATAAATCCTTTTCTGCTGCACGGAGCTCTGTTCAGATGCAGCCGCCTCACAAGCCCGCCTACCGGAAGTCTTATATATACTTTTTAATAAAAATATATCATATTAAATTAGTATTAATAAAAAGGGTTAAAAAAGGATCAAGTATTTGAGTAGAAAGAGCTCCAGTGCATATATATACCTATATATATATATATATATATATATATGTGTGTGTGTGTGTCTAAATATGTGTATGTGTGTGTGTTTATACAGTATTTATATACTTGTGTTTATATCTGTAAATATGTATATACATAAACATAAATATTTACAAATATATAGAAATATATAAACACTTTTAAGCCCTTTCCAGGCAAATACCCATTTTATTATTTTTTTATCTGTTTTGAATACTTTAAATTCCATTGTTCTTCACATAGAATTTTTATTTTTATTTTAAAATAAATATTTATATATACAGTATATATATAGATATATATATATATATATATATCCGTATATACTATATGTACAGTATATATATATATATATATATATATATATATATATATATATATATATATATATATATATATATATATATATATATATATTTTTTTAAACATTGGAATGTAAAGTATGTAAATACCAAGAGAACAAAGCAAATTTGATGATAAAAGTAAATTGCCAAGTTGCATGCTCTGTCTGAATCATGAATCATCAAGTTTAATTTTGACTAGACCCTGTCCCTTTAATTTGACTATCCCTTTAAAATACAACCCTGAGCACATAATTTTCTAAAATATATTATTACAAGCGGAAATTATAGGATGTGTAAACTCTATTTTTCAATGTGTTGTATAAACGTTTGAAATATTTTTAAGGTGATTAGAACACGAGAACGGCCCATGAAGTCTTAGTAATTATGATTTTTGTGAAAAAGATAAATAACTAGATAGATAGATAGATAGATAGATAGATAGATAAATAGATACTATCTGTCAAAGGTTTTAGAACACTTTTGTTTTTCCAATTTTTTTATTGAAATGTATTCAGGTGCGTTGCTTTGACCCTTCTGTCCCGTTAATACCAAATCAGCTTGTTGGGGTTTAACTCTGGAGATTGTGCTGGTCATTCTATGATTACAAACATACTGTATTGTTTTTTTCTCTTCTAAGGTAGTTCTGACATAGCCTGGAGGTATTTTGGGGTCAGTATTTTGCAGTAGGATGAACCACTGAACATCTAGGCATATACCAGCGGGTAGAGTATGGTTCTGCTAAATGCTGTGATGTTTTTTGGCTCATGGATGCCACTCTGGATCCAACAAAAGAGCTCCAGACCATCACTTCCTCATCCATGTTTGACAGTTGGTGTTACACAATGAGAAACCATAGTTTCACTTACTCAACACCATAAAAAAACCTTTAAGATGAACCACAGGTTTAAAATGTTGATTAATTTGTCCATCACACCTTATTCAAGCCTTCAGTTGTCCACTGGTAGTGCTTCATAGCCCAGGCAAGCCTAAATCTTTTCAAAGGGTTTCTTATTGTCACTCAAACTATCAAACATGTATCTTGAGAGCTTCTCTTCAAGTCAATAGTGAGACCTGCATACTTCAACCAGTGTTTTCCTGAAAGATGTTGTCCTGTGAGCCATGCGTTATAAAAGCCCAGCTCTAGAGCCAAATTGCAGGCACTGTTAAGGCTGGAGGGAATGTATGGCTCATGGCATTGACCTCTTTTTGTTATACAGTCATACTGCACCATTCTAACTTCCAATGCAATGCTGAGGCTCAATTCGTAATTGTGTGGTTTGCTGGTAACTGTAATAATTAATCAAGTATATTAACTACAATTCCCATGGGGCTAATAGGTGTTAGTGCTGTCCTCCTCTTTCAGACAACAGTGGCTTAAACAGGAGTTTACAAAGTAGTTGTCTGTCCCCCGTTCCTTGTCACCCATCGCCTGCTTATTGTGGTGTGAGCGCTTGAAGACATTGCAGTAAAAAGGAACAGCATGAGGCTCGGGGGAGAGTAGGAAATATCTGCTTGTAAACTGACATGTCAGCCAAAGAAAACGAGGAGCATGGGATTAGTCCAGGACACCTTTCTTTGGTATGGCCTTTGAGAACAAGGCTGCATGGAGACCCTGGCCTGTCTTAAAGGGACCTAAAAATAAAAAAAAATGTATTTTATGATTTATATATATATATATATATATATATACACACACAATTTTATGCAACTTTATAATTTACTTCTGTTATCTAATTTGCTTAGTTCCTTTGATATCCTTTGATGAAAAGCATACCTAGGTAGGCTCTGGAGATGGGAGCTAGCTACTTATTGGTGGCTTCACATATATTTTTTTTTTTTTTTTTTTTTGCATTTTCCATACTGTCCTCAACTTTTTCTGAATTGTAAACAAAATTTTAAAAAATTAATAAATAAAATAAAAAAATGAAAGGGACATTTAACACTAAATACATTTTACAAGCATAGTATTTAAGTTATTCCCCACCTCCCTCTTTTCATGGGTGTATATTGAAATCTAGCTTTAATTACATTCCAGTGCTGATGTATTTGCACGTGTGCAGTAACTCTCCTTCAGATACCTGCAGTGTAAGCTAGGTTTTAAAATGGTGGCACCCATGATAAGAAAAGGTGCATGAAATGTATTTAGAGTTTAATGTCCCTTTAAGTCTATGGTTTACAAACCTGTCCTCAGACCTCCCTAACAGGCCAGATTTTGAGGACATCTGAACTAGCGCAGGTGAAATAATCAGCTGATTAGTAAACATGGTTATTTTACCTGTTCTCACCCAAGGCAATCCTAAAAACCTGACCTGTTAGGGAGGTTTGAGGACAGGTTTTAAAACCAGTGCTTTAAGTGAACCAAAATTTCTAAATGTTGCTATTGAGAAAGACTCAGATTGTTAAAACTTAGTGCAATTCTGGACCTCACAGGCCCTGGTGGGCTTCTTCTAAAAGATAATAAAAAAAACACCATTGTCAAAAGACATCCTTACACACAGGGAAACGCTCAGATGGACCCACAACAAATATATTTAAAAATATTTCTATACCGTGTCCAGTCAAACACCAGAAAGGGGGTTCTACCCGATAATCCACAGTAGTAAATAGTAATTATGTCCGTAATTATGTCCTCGACTGCAAGAGGAGTGATACATTGTTATTGCTCTTGAGCGCTAACTGGGCTCAAAATAAATCAATAATTCTCTCGTGTTAGCGCTGGTATTACAAGTTGAAAGTAAAAGGTTAGAGCGAGAGCAAAAGACACTAAGTTATGGAGTTTGGATATCACACCAGTTCCCTTTCCCTATTAGACTTCTAAAGGGTGCACTAAATAAAGCATTTTCTATTTATTGCTTGCGCTAACCCAAAGCTATGTTAAAACATCTGCACTAAAGCCAAAGGTGGGTTCGGAATACATCAAATTCCTATGTTCTTCCCTTAGAAGTAAATATTATTTTTATTTTTAAATATATATCTACGTGAATATATAGTTAATTAGTTATATATAGTAATATATATTAAACAAATTAAATGAACATTTTCCTTCCAAGGGAATAACATAAGAATTTTAAGTATTTATATTGAAAAACATAAAAACATATTACAATTCTTTAAAACTTATATTGCATAGTTCTAGCTAGTTGAATGGGAAGAGCTCTAACTGTATTTATATGTGTGTATATACAGTATCTCACAAAAGTGAGTACACCCCTCACATTTTTGTAAATTATTTATTATATCTTTTTATGTGACAACACTGAAGAAATTACACTTTGCTACAATGTAAAGTAGTGAGTGTACAGCCTGTATAACAGTGTAAATTTGCTGTCCCCTCAAAATAACTAAAACACACAGCCATAAATGTCTAAACCATTGGCAACAAAAGTGAGTACACCCCTAGGTGGAAATGTCCAAATTGTGCCCAATTAGAGGTCTCTGGGAGATGTGACATAACAAGGAAGTGGACTGAACTAAGTACACATCAGGGACCTAGGTAGTTAAAGGAGCATTATATACAGTATATATGAATAATCAACACATATAAAAAAAATCCAATAGCACTTACTGGCAACTTCAAATTAGTGGTAATTTTTTTTATTTCCATTTTTCATGCCCCATATCATGTGACAGCCATCAGCCAATAACAAAAGGCATATGTATGCATATATTGTGGATTTTATTTTTGTAATTGTATACTCTGTCTGAATCATGAAATTTTACTTTAAGTTTCCCTTTAACCCCAGACAAGTCTAGGTGCAAAGTCCATAGAAGAGCCTTAATGTGATATATGATCCTATAAACATTTTACCAAATGTTGTAACTAAATCTTCATTCTATGCTTTGAATCTAGCTGTGTGCATCAGATTCAGTGTTGGCTATTGCATGTGGTGTTTTATATTTTTTATGTAAATTTTCTCTATGGACTTTGCACTCAAGCTTTTTTGGGGTTAACTGTCTGAGTAACTGATGTAAACCCAGCAGTCTATCAGTGCCTGGGGCCTGATATGAAAAGAATTGTGATAATGGCGATATTTTAAAAAGGGATCTGTCGTGTGATTTAGATTGGCTGTGAAATGCTATAAATGGCTTGCCAAGGGGGGTTTTACTATACTTCTCTGCCACTGGCGATGCTTCTGTGACACTCGTGTATCGCCACCTGCACTGAAGGTATAATGTAAACGATAGCTTTAAACAGAATTAGATGGTAATTCAATTTATATGTCTCATCCAAAGCGCAATCCCTTTTGTTACAATACAATAGTGAAACTAGGGCATGAATAACCCCCCCCCCCCGGGGGAATGTGGGTATATTATACGGTATGTACACACTGTATTATGTGTATGTATTATATTGTAAAATGCTACAAATATGTACAGGTGTACCTCAGAGATATTGCGGGTTCAGTTCCAGACCAATAAAGTGACTATAGCAATAAAGAGAGTCACACTAATTTGTTTGGTTTCCCAGTGCATATAAAAGTTATATCTATACTATACTGTAGTCTATTAAGTGTGCAATAGCATTATGTCTAAAAAATAATAATGTACATACCTTATTTAAAAACTTTATTGCTAAATAATGCTAACCGTCATCTGAGCCTTGGTAATCTTTTTGCTAGAGGCGTGTATATATAGGTGTGTATTTATGTGTATTCATATGTATTTATGTGTTTATACATGTGTATATATGTGTATTTATGTGTTTATATGTGTATATATGTGTATTTATGTGTATATATGTGTATTTATGTGTTTATATGTGTATACATGTATATGTATGTGTATATATGTGTATTTATGTGTTTATATGTGTATACATGTATATGTATGTGTATATATGTGTATTTATGTTTATATGTGTATACATGTGTATTTATGTGTTTATATTGTGTATACATGTGTATTTACGCATTTATATGTGTATACATGTGTATTTATGCATTTATATGTGTATATATGTGTACACGTGTATTTATGAGTTTATATGTGTATATGCATGTGTATTTATATGTGTTTACATGTGTATGTATGTGTGTGTATATATATATATATATATATATATATGTGTGTTTTTATGTGTTTAGATGTGTATATATGTGTATACATGTATATTTATGTCTTTATATGTGTATATATGTGTATACATGTGTATTTATGTGTATATTTGTGTATACATGTATACGTATGTCTTTATATGTGTATACATGTGTATTTATGTGTATATATATATATATATATATGTGTATATGTGTATTTATGTCTTTATATGTATATATGTGTATACATGTGTATTTATGTCTTTATATGTGCATATATGTGTATACATGTGCATTTATGTGTTTATATGTGTATATATATGCATGTGTTTTTATGTGTTTATATGTGTATACATGTGTATTTATGTGTTTATATGTGTATATATGTGTATTTATGTCTTTATATGTGCATATATGTGTATACATGTGCATTTATGTGTTTATATGTGTATATATATGCATGTGTTTTTATGTGTTTATATGTGTATACATGTGCATTTATGTGTTTATATGTGTATATATATATATATATATATATATGCATGTGTTTTTATGTGTATATATGTGTATTTATGTGTTTATATGTGTATATATATATGCATGTGTATATATGTGTATACATGTGGATTTATGTGTTTATATGTGTATATATATGCATGTGTTTTTATGTGTATATATGTGCATACATGTGTATTTATGTGTTTATATGTGTATTATATGTAGGAAAATGGTGTAGATAGACTTGCTCAATACAGGGTTGCCACAAACCTTCAATTTATAAAAAGAGCAATATCTGTGAAGCGCAATAACATGAGGTATATCTGTATATATGGAAATTAATATCCCACATAAAACAGTAGCTCAGGGGCGGAACTACCATTGGTGCAGCAGGTGCGGTGGCACCAGGGTCTAAGTGCTGGAGGGCTGGAGGGCCATAGCAGCCCGTCTATACTTAGTGTGCAGATTATGTACAATTCTAACACTGGGGAGCATTTTATTAGTGAACAAAGAAAAGCAATATAGGTGAGCGCTAAATTATTAACAAATGGAGATAAAATATTTTGTTTTAATAAACACTAAGTGATTAACCCATATATCAGGGTGATAGGTACCTGGTATCGTATGTGTAGTATAGAAAATCACATGTACTAAATAAGGGGAAAAGTGGTCACTTTAATAAAAATATATAAATAAAAGATAATAAACACTTAAAAGTCTAATAATGACAAGATAAAAATGAACTAATAAACATTAAAAGCATACCCCTTGCAAGGTAAAATAAATAACCATAGGATTCACACTGCGGTACGATAAAAAAAGAAGGTATGGACCTTAGGAATGTATAGCAGAATAGATCACCTTGTTCTGCTATTCAAGCAATAGCTAGGAGCGTCTTGAAGTGAGGTGAAAAACAGTCAGTACCTTGGAAATCCTGAGCAGAAAAAGAAACCGTAGGGTTCCGGATCATTGTGGATACAGCCAACAAACAAACAAACTTTCGCCAATACGTTTGGTGTGGCTCTGTTCAGACCTGAATGGTTCTGGGTCACGTTACCATGTTTGTAGAGATGGCATTGGATGAGTGACGATGTTTCACAATCCTAGACGTGGGATTGGTTAGATATCAGTGTTTCACAATCCTAACCTTGGGATTGGTTAAATGTCGGCTTCTGGTTTGAAAGTAGAATCTTGGCTCCGAACAAACTATGACTGTGTGAGTGTAGATTCTGTTGTAGAATGTGCCACTGCAAGATCCTGCCAGTCACTGTATTATATTGTATGTGATCTGTGCCGAGGACTCAAAAGCAGGGTTAGCAAAATGCAGGGTTAGCAAAATGTCTCGAACAGGTGCAGCCCTAAAGAGAAATTTTCTCCACAGAGGGGCGCTTGCCAATGTGAGTGCTGTATAAGGTTGTCTTGCAAAAAAGTCAGTGAACTCTACCGGTTTCGGCCTAGGTGGCCTTTATCAAGATGTTCACTGTGAATTTGGGTGTTCTTTAAATAATGTACAGGGAGAGTATTATTAGTCATTTTGAAGTGGTTAATTAACCTATCAGCAAATAGCTGTTAGAAAGGTAGACGTGTGATTGACAGTGGTATTCAACTGCAACATCATGTCACAAACAAAATGTATCATTTAGAAAAAATGGACACGTTGACACATTGATACATTGATAAATATACAAATTAATGCATCTCAAAATATTCAAAGGTCATGAAAATAGTGTTTAGAAAATAAATAAATATAAATAGCTATATATATCTATCTATCTATCTATCTATCTATATATCTATATATATCTATATATATATATATATATATATATATATATATATATCATCTGTGTATGTGTTAATTTTTACTGAGGACAAATAACCTAATATAAGTGAAAAATCAAATGGGAAAAAAATTTGGAAAAAATGTTACATAAGAGAATAAAGAAAATATTCTAAATTATAACCATTAATCTAATAAATGCGAGATATTGCTGTGAAAGAATGTTACATGGAAGAATAAAGGGGATTTCCTAAATGAAGGGTATCCTATATATAAGACCTATAATTGTTTACTATAGGAAATTCATATATTAGTGCAAAAATAAAACACATTTAAAAATTGGAGTAATAATTAATTCTATGTGGGTTGTAATCATGAATAATTATGATGTGATACTAATACAAAAATACAAAAAATCTAATATAAAAATTCTAATACCAGAATAGTGGAATATGAGATCAGTGCAACTCAATTTCATAATATTTTGGATTGGAAAATAGATTTATAATATTTGAGAAAAGTAAATAAATTTAGAAGTTTAGAAATCACATCATATTATATATAAGAAAAAAAAATCAAATTCAGTGTTGAGTCCCAAGGGGTATAAAGTTTTGAAATAAAAAATATACTCTGCCTCTTGTTTGAGTAGTTGTGTTAACTTTCAACTTGCTTTGACATATATTGATTTTATGCTCTTGAGAAAGGCTTGTTTTGCCGAAACACGTTGAGCTATATTTTAATAAAATCTGAAGCTGCACCTGAAGATACCCTTGTGATGTTTTTAATAAAAGGCTGATTTAAAACTAAAATCCTGTGAGTATGACCTGTTTGTGCGCCTACCATTTTATTTGAAACGTGCTACACCATTGCGAGCTTTTTATTTTGGAGGTGAAAGAAGGCAGGTTTCACAGAGGAAAAGAGCAGCTTGCATCCCCTGAGGTGACACTGCGCCGCCACATTCAATATTTCTGGATCAGATATAGGACCGCTAATTAAACCTCCCACCTACTCAAAACCCAGAGAAAATTACTATAACTGGCAAAACTCAAGATACAATTCAAATAGAGAAAGAGGAACATATAATACAGGACAAACATATCATACTAACTGGCGCCAACAAAATGCAGATTAACATACTAGGAATAACAAATGGTATGCCAATAATCAACCCTACAGAACAGAGGATAGTAACCATATTAGAAGAGATAATCAGAATCGGAGAATACCCCTTAATAATAGATATCAAAGAGTACAATCACTAAATGATGAATATGATTTTGTCAGGATGATTTCTCATCAACAAAGACATTTTCCTCAAAACAACTATTTTAATAATAATTTTTTAGGGAATTCTCCAATAAGAGCAGGAGCTTTAAAATAGTTACTGAAAGACCAATTAGGGAAACCACAAAGACAACAAATAGGCAAAAGAAGACCGGAACCACAAAACAAAACAATGAAAAGATAGAATAGTGGCATCTTTAATTTAAGCAAACAACCACTAAATAACACACAAATGTCCATTCTAAAAAAAGGATTATCGTTTGCACCTTCATGCAAACTTAATAAATTCGAAACCCTGATTAATATTAATCAATATATTCGTAAACTCACTCTGAAAAGATACTCTCGGAAAAATCCAATTGAGAAAAAAACATTAATAGGCAAAGATTGTAATTATACACACACTGAATTTAAAGCAAAATCTTCATTTTTTTCTACTCATGAAAAGAGTGAACATATTAAACTCTTTGAACAGATGGTCAAAAAAGTCATTGAAAAACTCGACCAAACAAAATATATAGCATAGAACATTACCAAAAAAGAATTAGAAGCTTTAAAGTCACTACAATGTAATAAAACATTACCATTAAGCCTGCCGATAAGGAAGGGAGTGTGGTTATAATGAACACAAGCTATTACCTTGAGGAATCAGGGAGATTATTAAATGACACGTCCACATACACTAAATTAAAAAATAACCCTATAAAAAACAATTGGAACTTTCAAATCAACTTAAAGGGATAGGAAACCCCCAAAAAATCTTTAACTTGTTCAAAACTTCTATATATAATAAATATATTTCTAATAAGTAGCTCTTTAAAGTTCTCTTTTCTTACCTTGTAATTTTAATTCTAAATTAAAATCTGCGCCAAACCCATTTTATATTCATTACATGGCCCTATTACAATGTTCTACCTAGGTAGAAACATTATGGCAGCCCGCATGTGTATCTAAACTATTTTATTGGAAAAGCATGCGCAGAATCGCCTCCTCTCTCCATTTACCCAGCGGAGCGTCACACTCCAGGCGTCGGATGCCAGTGTCATGCGATTAAAAGAAAAAACAATATGTTGGGTGTGTGTTTCTGTCCAAAGTGCGCATGCGAAAATAGCAAGCATGCATGCTAAGGGGATAGACATTACATCACAGGCGTATTAAAATGAATGGACACAGCCACTTCTCCATTGGATGGGGGTGGACGCTGCATTAGCATAAACTCTTCCTCCTTTTATGGGCGGTTGTTACTGCTAATTTCAGGATAATTTAAACATTATATTGAAGGTATGTAGAAGCTTAGGTTGTAAACAAAAATAGTTTTATTTTATTACTTATGTTAATTCAAATAAAGTATTTTATTTAACCACACATGTGGAAGAATTTCTAACCCTTTAAAGAAGCAAACACAAAAGGTGTCTTAACCAATTCTGAATTTGATTTCTTAAATGTACAATACATTTTTATTTTTGCCAAAAGTTCATTAAGATTTAAGCTCCATAATTTCCGGTATTGAGTAATTGACATCCAACTTTTCCCAATACGTGGATTTCTTTTTACAAAATTACTTTATAAAACTTCCAGCTTACCTTAAAGACTCCACCCAATTTATAAATATTTTAAATACTGTCAAGTGGGAGGATAAACTATCTTCTGGTTACATGTGATGTTAATTCACTCTACACTAATATTAACCATAAATTAGATCTCATTGACACCAAACACTTTTTAGATGAGGATGAAAATATAGCCGAGGAAGAAAAAGTCTTTTTTACTGGAATGCATAGAATTTATACTTAACAATAATGTTTTTTTCATTTAATGAGCAATTATTTATGCAAACCAAAGGTACAGCAACGGGCACGAGGTTCGCCCCCAGTTATGATAATTTATTTATGGGGCATTTTGAAAAACTTTTCATAGCGCAAGGTAACTGGGAAGCGAACCTCGTGCTTTACAATCACTATATAGGTGACATCTTTATAATGTGGAGAGGAGATGTCGAACTACTTGAGATTGGTCAAAAAAGTCATTGAAAAACTCGACCAAACAAAATATATAGCATAGAACATTACCAAAAAAGAATTAGAAGCTTTAAAGTCACTACAATGTAATAAAACATTACCATTAAGCCTGCCGATAAGGAAGGGAGTGTGGTTATAATGAACACAAGCTATTACCTTGAGGAATCAGGGAGATTATTAAATGACACGTCCACATACACTAAATTAAAAAATAACCCTATAAAAAAACAACAATTGGAACTTTCAAATCAACTTAAAGGGATAGGAAACCCCCAAAAAATCTTTAACTTGTTCAAAACTTCTATATATAATAAATATATTTCTAATAAGTAGCTCTTTAAAGTTCTCTTTTCTTACCTTGTAATTTTAATTCTAAATTAAAATCTGCGCCAAACCCATTTTATATTCATTACATGGCCCTATTACAATGTTCTACCTAGGTAGAAACATTATGGCAGCCCGCATGTGTATCTAAACTATTTTATTGGAAAAGCATGCGCAGAATCGCCTCCTCTCTCCATTTACCCAGCGGAGCATCACACTCCAGGCGTCGGATGCCAGTGTCATGCGATTAAAAGAAAAAACAATATGTTGGGTGTGTGTTTCTGTCCAAAGTGCGCATGCGAAAATAGCAAGCATGCATGCTAAGGGGATAGACATTACATCACAGGCGTATTAAAATGAATGGACACAGCCACTTCTCCATTGGATGGGGGTGGACGCTGCATTAGCATAAACTCTTCCTCCTTTTATGGGCGGTTGTTACTGCTAATTTCAGGATAATTTAAACATTATATTGAAGGTATGTAGAAGCTTAGGTTGTAAACAAAAATAGTTTTATTTTATTACTTATGTTAATTCAAATAAAGTATTTTAAGGTACAGCAATGGGCACGAGGTTCGCCCCCAGTTATGATAATTTATTTATGGGGCATTTTGAAAAACTTTTCATAGCGCAAGGTAACTGGGAAGCGAACCTCGTGCTTTACAATCACTATATAGGTGACATCTTTATAATGTGGAGAGGAGATGTCGAACTACTTGAGATTTTTATTGAAGATATGAATACAAACAATTTTGGCCTAAGTTTCACACACGAATATAGTTCTAATCAAATCCATTTTTTATATATAGAGATTGAAATTCAAAATAAACGGATAAATACCAAACTCATTTTAAATTAATTGATGCCAACAATTACATTCACAATGAGAGTTGACACCTTGAAAATTGGAAGACAAACATCCCCAAAGGGCAATTCCTCCATATCAAAATAACTGTTCAAACATTGAAAACTATGAGATACAATCAGAAATACTTACTTAAAGATTTAAAGAGAAAGGGTACATATGCAAACTATACAAAATGTTAAACATGAAGTTAAACACATAGATAGAACAACATTATTAACTCCTAAACATGAACAAACTATAAGGATGAAAATATCACCAAACCAAGATGATACATTATTTATACCTTTTATTACTAATTATAGCACTCAGCACTTTGAAATCAAAAAGACTGTCATTTTATAAAAAAAATATCAGATTTTGGGCAATAAAGTCAAAGACAGTCCCAATGTTATATTCAAAAGGGCAAAAAATTTAAAGAACTTCCTATCCCCCGGCGAATACAAAAATAAAAATCCTTATGTAGATCTTTTAGGAACAAAATGAGTGGGATTCTTTCCATGCTATACTTGTAAAGTTTGCAAACACAGTACCAAAACAAAGGAGGTAAAATCTCATAACACAGATAAATATATTAATAAGATGGTACGATAAGAATGTTATTTATTCTATTCAATGTACACGTCACCTGCAATATTGAGACAGACAAGCAGATTTCTTAGGGACAGAATACAGTACGTGAGCACCTTTTGCTAATAGAGAACAAAATCCTCTGAAATAAGTCCATAAAGGAGACACTAGACACTTTACATTCTGGGGTGTTTAAAAGTACATTTAAATAGTGGTATTAGAATTTTTATATTAGAATTTTTATATTAGAATTTTTGTATTTTTGTATTAGTATCACACCTCATAATTATTCATGATTACAACTCACATAGAATTAATTATTACTCCAATTTTTTAATTTGTTTTATTTTTGCACTAATATATGAATTTCCTATAGTAAACAATTATAGGTCTTATATATAGGATACCTTTCATTTAGGAAATCCCATTTATTTTTCCATGTAACATTCTTTCACAGCAATATCTCGCATTTATTAGATTAATGGTTATAATTTAGAATATTTTCTTTATTCTCTTATGTAACATTTTTTCACATTTGATTTTTCACTTATATTAGGTTATTTGTCCTCAGTAAAAATTAACACATACACAGATGATATATATAGATAGATATTTATTTTTATTTATTTTCTAAACACTACATTCATGTGTATATTTATCAATATCAATTTCCCAGTCCCTTTCACTTGGTGCACCAGCCTAATTTCATCGACAGTGCTAAACTAGTATCTTCTAAGTAAGTTTTTAAAAGGTTTTATACTGGATGTTTATCTGTTCATTTTCTTCTTTATAGCAATGTTTATTACCTGCAGTTATTTTAAAATTGGTGTATGCTGTCCCTTTAAAATGCCACGCTCTATCTGAATCATGAACTAAACTATTTGGATTTCATATCCATTTAAACTTTCATGACTGAGAAAGAGGATGTCATTTTAAGACACATCAAAATTCTATTCTATCAAATTGACTTAGTTCTCTAGGTATCCATTGTTGAAAAACATTGGTACCTATGCTTAGCATCAGCAATGCATAATACATTCTACAAATAAAACTGAGAATATTACTAAATGGTCTTTGACAGCTTTAGAATTATTTCTGTTGTCAAAACTTACATTTCAATATTTTAAAATGTAATTGTATTTATGGATTATTTTTCATACTGAAAATATTTATTGTAATCTCCACTAAATACTGATGTGTAAGTAGTTGAAAATTAATTTATAATTCAAAACAATGATTGTAGCATTGTAAGTACATAGCCATAAAACTAGTGAAGACACAAATATGAATCACATATAAATACCAGTATGATTATGTTCTTTTCTAAGTACAATTTTGATTTACTAAAATATTAATAATCCCTCAGTAATACATTTCATTCAGCTGTTCCTCAAATTAATTTCTCTATCAACATATTTAAAAATGACTAGTTCAGGTGAATTCAGAACTGCTGTATTGCAAGACTAGTTTACTGTGAGTTCAAGACATACTGGAAGATTGTTAAAGTTGTGATTGTGTTTGAGCTAAATTCTAAAGCATTGATCGCAACAAAGGCCCATATTACAAGTGGAGCGCTAATGCTAGCAGGACTGCGCCAAAATTAGCACACAAATTGATATTACAAGTCCATGGTAAAACACATTTACCAGAGAAGGTTTAGGCGGCCAACATCGATTTAGCATGCACTAAACATTCAATGTGTATCACGGCTGCGCTAAACATCACTAATATTACAAGTTTAAACTTATTTTGCACTCGAGCGAAAGACAAAATAGCAGTAAAAGAATTAGCTCGTCCTGAGACCTAAAGCAAAGTGTTAGAGATGGGTTAAATAAATGTTACACAAAAAACACACATACAAATATATTAAAATAAATTATTATACTAATATATAGACATTTGTATTAAAAAAACTATCAGTTTAATATTAAAACATTTTTAAAAGGGTTTTAAAGGGATATGGTATATGACAAGGTGTTTGACTGGAAAGGGCTCCAAATATATATATTTACAATATATACACCCCTCACATTTTTGTAAATATTTTATTATATCTTTTCATGTGACAACACTGAAGAAATGAGACTTTGCTACAATGTAAAGTAGTAAGTGTACAGCCTGTATAACAGTGTAAATTTGCTGTCCCCTCAAAATAACTCCACACGCAGCAATTAATGTCTAAACCGTTTGGCAACAAAAGTGAGTACACCCCTAAGTGGAAATGTCCAAATTGGCCCAAAGCTTCAATATTTTGTGTGGCCATCAATATTTTCCAGCATTGCCTTAACCCTCTTGAACATGGAGTTCACCAGAGCTTCACACCTTCATGACGACATCACGGAGCTGGTGGATGTTAGAGACCTTGCGCTCCCCCACCTTCCGTTTGAGGATGCCCTACAGATGCCCTACAGATGCCCTACAGATGATCAATAGGGTTTAGGTCTGGAGACATGCTTGGCCAGTCCATCACCTTTACCCTCAGCTTCTTTAGCAAGGCATTCGTCGTCTTGGAGGTGTGTTTGGGGTAGTTATCATGTTGGAGTACTGACCGGCGGCCCAGTCTCCAAAGGGAGGGGATCATGCTCTGCTTCAGTATGTCACAGTACATGTTGGCATTCATAGGGTTCCCTCAGTGAACTGTAGCTCACCAGTGCCGGCAGCTGCCGCCACACACGCTTGACACCACCTGAACCAAATAAGTTTATCTTGGACTCATCGGACCACAGGACATGGTTCCAGTAATCCATGTCCTTAGTCTGCTTGTCTTCAGCAAACTGTTTGCAGGCTTTCTTGTGCATTCTCTTTAGAAGAGGCTTCCTTCTGGGACGACAGCCATCCAGACCAATTTAATGCAGTGTGCGGCATATGGCCTGAGTACTGACAGGCTGACCCCACCCCTTCAACCTCTGCAGCAATGCTGGCAGCACTCATACAGCTATTTCCCAAAGACAACCTCTGGATATGACGCTCACCAACTTCTTTGATCGACCATGGCGAGGCCTGTTTTGAGTGGAACCTGTCCTGTGAAACCGCTGTATGGTCTTGCCCACCGTGCTGCAGCTCAGTTTCAGGGTCATGGCAATCTTCTTATAGCCTAGGCCAGGGGTCAGCAACCTTCGGCTCCCAGATGTTTTGGAACTACATTTCCCACGATGCTGAGACACTCTTTAGGCTATCTGAGCATCATGGGAAATGTAGTTACAAAACATCTGGGAGCCGAAGGTTGCTGACCCCTGGCCTAGGCCATCTTCGTGTAGAGCAACAATTCGTTTTTTCAGATCCTCAGAGAGTTCTTTGCCATGATGTGCCATGTTGAACTTCCAGTGACCAGTATGATAGAGTGTGAGAGCGATAACACCAAATTTAACACACCTGCTCGCCATTCACACCTGAGACCTTGTAACACTAACAAGTCACATGACACCGGGGAGGTAAAATGTCTGGGACATTGAGGTTAGGGGACTTATTTGTGGGCAGGGCCATAGCCACGCTGTGGGTGGGGAAGAGCAAATAATTGACTGGGCTGGTGGTTGGAGCCAGGAGTGTCAAGGGCTGAGCTGGAGCAGTCAGGACATTTTCCCGTTCAGTTGGAAGGCAGAGCTTTGTGTATGTCTGGGGAGAATTACACACTGCTGTGAAACTCACATTTGTATTTGTATTTTAGTGCGCTCACTTTAAGGCTAGCATGTATGGCTGTAGGTTAGAGATCTGGGTAAGAAGAGATACGCATGTCACCCGGGCCTACCACCATTTGGCCAAGTGTTGTAACTATACCTTTATTTTATGCCTTCAGCCCAGCTGTGACTCAGTGCCAAGTGACTGATGGCCATTCTGGTATTTTCTGGTATAGATATATAAACTTTAGCAGTCTGTAGACCATGTTTGTCTTTTTACAACAAAATTATTTAATTAATCAGAAAACCTCAATCTAAAGTGAAAATCAGAAGTCTGCACACCCTTATGTAATCTCTGGAGTGTGCACTAGATGGCAGCGGTTTGCAAGAATGTTACACATTAACAAGAGCACCAGATGTGCATGCTACCTACCTAGGTATCTATTCTACAAAGAATACCATGGGAGCCAGCAGTGAAACAGTTAATTAGGTAACCGCACCCTGCAATTAGAAAACACTCAACAATGCAGACTGCAAGGTAGGGTTCTCATATTAACTGTTTCAGTGCTGGGCCACACACAAAACTGACCTTAGAGTAAACAAACTCGAACAAAGCAAATTTGCTTAAAGTAAATTGAAAACATTTTTATAATTGTATGCTCTGTCTGAATTACAAAACAATTTGGGTTTCATATCTCTTTAAAGGACCAGTCAACACATTAGATCTGCATAATCAACAAATGCAAGATAACAAGACAATGCAATAGCACTTAGTCTGAACTACAAATGAGTAGTAGATTTTTTTATAACAAATTTCAAAGTTATGTATATTTCCACTCCCCTTGTACCATGTGATAGCAATCAGCCAATCACAAATGCATATACGTATAGTCTGTGAATTCTTGCACATGCTCAGTAGGATCTGGTGACTCAAAAATTGTAAATATAAAAGACTGTGCACATTTTTTTTAATGGAAGTAAATTGTAAAGTTGTTTAAAATTACATGCTGTATCTGAATCATGAAAATTTAATTTAACCTGAGTGTCCCTTTAATGATTTGCAAAATGACTTTAAAACCCTGGTAAGTATGTTTATCTTATCTAAAATGACACAAAAACAAATCACATCCCTGAATGATGGTAAAAGCATTTATTATGAATAAAACCCTGCTTCCATGTATGCTTATCACACACACTTATGGAGTCCTCTATGGTAAGTCCCTTAAAAAAGATCCCTCCAAAGAAGAAGAGATGTCCTATATTAGGTGTGCACTCCCATGGGTAAATTAAGCCACCAATCAGCAAGTGCTAACCAAGTGCTGTACCCAAAAATGGGCCAGCTCTTAAGCTTACATTCCTGCTTTTTCAAGTAAAGATAGCAAGAGAATGAAGAAAATTTATAATAAGAGTACATTAAAAAGTTGCTTAAAATTGCTGCTCTATTTGTATCATGGAAGAAAAAAATTGGGTTTTGTGTCCCTTTAATATTGTCAGTCCAAGTTCTAAAAACATATAACATTAATAAACCTTACAACAAGAGGGTTTGGTTGTGCACGCCTAACAAAAACATTTTATATATTAGCACACATGCGGCTAGATTACGAGTTTTGTGTTATGAGGGGTGTGGTACTAACTTGCACGTTATTGTCACCGTTCACTTTCCTACAGCGCTGGTATTACAGGTTTTTCTAAACCCGCCGTTAAAAGACAGGAAGTTAGCGTAGAGCAAAATTCTGCTTCATACCGCACTCCAATACCAGCATTGCTTAAGTCAGCGGTGAGCTGGTTGTACGTGCTCGTGCACGATTTCCCCATAGACATCAATTGGGAGAGCCGGCTGAGAAAAAGTCTAACACCTGCAATAAAGCAGCGTAAAGCTCAGTAACGCAGCCCCATTGATTCCTATGGGGAAACGAAATTTATGTTTACACCTAACACCCTAACATGAACACATCTTACACTTATTAACCCCTAATCTGCCGCACCCGACATCGCCGACATTATACTTATTAACCCCAAATTTGCCACTCCGGACATCGCCGCCACCTACATTATACTTATGAACCCCTAATCTGCTGCCCCCAGCATCGCCGACACCTACATTATATTTATTAACCCCTAATCTGCTGCCCACAACATCGCTGACACCAACATTATGTTATTAACCCCTAATCTGCCACCCCCAATGTCGCCGCCACTATAATAAACATATTAACCCCTAAACCACCGTACTCCCGCATCGCAAACACTAGTTAAATATTATTAACCCCTAATCTGCCGCCACCTACCTACATTTATTAACCCCTAATCTGCTGCCCCCAATGTCACTGCTACTATATTATATTTATTCCAATTTGTTCCAATCAGCCAATAGAATGCGAGCTCAATCCTATTGGCTGATTGGATCAGCCAATAGGATTGAAGTTCAATCCTATTGGCTGATTGCATCAGTCAATAGGATTTGTTCAACCTTAATTCCGATTGGCTGATAGAATTCTATCAGCCAATCGGAATCTAAGGGACGCCATCTTGGATGACATCACTTAAAGGTACCTTCATTCGTCGGGTAGTCGTCGTTGGAAGAGGATGCTCTGCGCGGGATGTCTTGAAGATGGACCCGCTCTGTGTCGGATGGATGAAGATAGAAGATGCCGTCTGGATGAAGACTTCTGCCCGTTTGGAGGACCACTTCTCCCGGCTTGGATGAAGAATTCTCCCGGCTTCGTTGAGGACTTCTTGCCGCTTCGATGAGGACTTCTCCCAGCTTCGTTGAGGATGGATGTCGGATCTTCAAAACTGTAAGTGGATCTTCAGGGGGTTAGTGTTAGGTTTTTTTAAAGGGTTTATTGGGTGGGTTTTATTTTTAGGTTAGGGCTTTTTTGCAGCAATAGAGCTAAATGCCCTAAGGGCAATGCCCATCCAAATGCCCTTTTCAGGGCAATGGGGAGCATAGGTTTTTTTAGTTAGGGTTTTATTTGGGGGGTTTGTTGTGTGGGTGGTGGGTTTTACTGTTGGGGGGTTGTTTGTATTTTTGTTTCAGGTAAAAGAGCTGATTTCTTTGGGACAATGCCCAGCAAAAGGCCCTTTTAAGGGCTATTGGTAATTTAGTTTAGGTTAGGCTTTTTTTTATTTTGGGGGGCTTTTTTATTTTGATAGGGCTATTAGATTAGGTGTAATTAGTTTAAATATTTGATAATTTCTTTTTTTATTTTGTGCAATTTAGTGTTTTTTGTTTTTTTTTGTAATTTAGGTAATTGTATTTAATTTAGGTAATTGATTTAATTGTAGTGTAATGTTAGGTGTTAGTGTAAGACAGGTTAGGTTTTATTTTACAGGTCAATTTGTATTTATTTTAGCTAGGTAGTTATTAAATAGTTAATAACTATTTAGTAACTATTCTACCTAGTTAAAATAAATACAATCTTGCCTGTAAAATAAAAATAAACCCTAAGATATATACAATGTAACTATTAGTTATATTGTAGCTCGCTTAGGGTTTATTTTACAGGTAAGTATTTAGTTTTAAATAGGATGGGTAGTTTATGGGTGTTAGTGTACTTTTTAGCACTTTAGTTATGAGTTTTATGCTACAGCTTTGTAGTGTAAAACTGATAACTACTGACTTTAAAAAATGCGTTACCAATCTTGACAGGATAGGGTGTACCGCTCACTTTTTGGCCTCCCAGGACAAGCTCGTAATACCGGCGCTATGGCAGTCCCATTGAAAATAGACTATACGTTAATTGCGTAAGTTGATTTGCGATAAGGCCAAAACCTGCAAGACTCATAATACCAGCGGTAGTAAAAAAAAGCAGCGTTATAAGGCTTAACGCTGCTTTTTTACTCATAACGCAAGTCTCGTAATCTAGCCGATACTGTGGGAGTGCTGCCAAAATGACAAAAAAAAATTATAAGACAAAAACAGGTATTGGCGCACATCCAAACACATAAGACCATATATATTTTCACATATTGTTAACATATTTATAAATGCTGCAAAAATTGCCTGCTTAATATTTTTAAACTTTTACATTTTTAAATAAAGTTGGAATCTTAATCACACAATATGGCCATATTCTGCTCAGCCAGTGACCACTTACAAGGTGTCCCAAAATAGACTGGTCCTAACACTAAAACTAAGCCTTACTGGGTTAAATCATTTGATTCCTATTTACCAAAATAGAATTCCAACACTGCAGTACTTTGCCTCAAATCAGGACTGCACAGAATGAGACTCCCTGGCTTTTTATATATAACTCAATTACATTGTCCTAGGAACACACCTGAGCAGGGTGGTGTGCTTTAACTAACAGAGAGATTTGGTCAGTCTCCCTGTATATGTGTGTGTGTATTTTTAGTATATATATATGTGTGTGTGTGTGTGTGTGTGTGTGTGTGTGTGTGTTAAAAATATGTGAAAATATATATGGTCGTATGTGTTTGGATGTGCGCCAATACCTGTTTTTGTCTTATTAATAAACCTTATAGCTTATTTACAATGTTATCTTCTATGAATAATATATAATCATAATCCATGTTAAAAGTAAATTTTGAAAGTTGTGTAAAATTGCATCATGAAAGTTTTTAATTTTGGCTTTTCTGTTCCTTTAACATGGATTTTGTGTCCCACTCTCCTTAGTTAAATTATAAAGGAATCCCTGTTATAGATTTCTTATAGGACTGAGATTAGTATTCACGGAACACGGATCTACTGATTTGTACCTTGGTTTATCCAGCTCTGTAATTCGTACAGCTTGTTTGTTGACAGGTGAAATTCTTCACCATTCTAACAGAAAGCAGCAACATTTCTAAAAATATAAACATTTTCCCTTCAACCAAACCAGATCCCCTGTTCTATATGAATTATCCTACATGTCACCCCTTCTCCATAGGAATAATCTCCCTTGAACTTATGTTTGCGACAGGTTAAATCTAATCACAGTTATGTAGATATAATATTGTACATTCACATTAAAGGGACAGTCAACACCAGAATTTTTGTTGTTTAAAAAGATAGATTATCCCTTCATTACCCATTCCCCAGTTTTGCAAAACCAACACTGTTATATTAATACACATTTTACTTCTGTGACTAACTTGTATCTAAGCATCATCTTACCACCCCTAATCACATGACTTTTAGTTATTATCTATTGACTTGCATTTTAGCCAATTAGTGCAGTGTCTGCCACTAGCCACGAGCGTGATCACAATGCTATCTATATGGCCTACATGAGCTTGCTCTTCCCTGCTGTGAAAAGTAAATAAAATAGAGGCGGCCTTCAAGGGCTTAGAAATTATCATATGTGTCTCCCTAGGTCTAGCTTTCAACTAGAATACCAAGAGAACACAGCAAAATTGTTGATAAAAGTAAATTGGAAAGTCGTTTAAAATTACATGCCCTATTTGAAAAATGAAAGTTTTTTTGGACTTGACTGTCCCATTAAGCTGCTGTTAAAGGGACAGTATACTGTAAAATAGTTTTCCCTTAATATGTTTACAATTGCTTTTTTTACCAACTGTGGAGTAAAAAATGTATGAAAAATAGCTTTTTAAGGTTTATTTGTGTATATTAAAGCTCTGATTTTGTGTTTTTGAAGCCACAACCTAATAAAATGGGTTGAGCTTGTAGGTATAATCAGATCTCATTACTATATCACATTGTGTACATATACCTGCTTCTTTATCTTATATCTGTGCATAAAACAATCACCAGTACTTGGAGAGAACAATGGAAAATCAACATTTTATTAGCTCATCTCTGCTATATCCTACTGGGAGTGTAATTTATTCTGCTGGCTGTGTTTACAAAACTTATCTATAGCTTGGACCTGCGGCCACAAACTTTCAGAATAGGTGTGGATACCACAGGCTACATCAACTATTTCAAATGCCAATATAAGGGTAAAGGAGCTACTTGTAAACAATGTAATACACTCCAGCAGGTAAAGTGGATCATTGGGAACACATTAAAGGGGAGAACATTTTTGAGTAAACTGTCCCTTTAAGGCACTTAGTAAAAACAATGCATCCCTATGTTTATATGACCTCATAGTCAGCTGCTTGCTGGAAGGGAGTGTGGTTTACTTTTACACTCTAAACAGGGCAGGCTCAACCATGGGACCAAGTGGGTCCAGCAGACCCAGGCAGCATTTGACATGGGGCAGCAGACTGAGTCAGTCACTGTCAGACCCAGGCTGCTCCTGTTCTTTTTCTTAGGGGAGGAAGTTGCAGGCTCCCAGCAGCATAGCCTCATCATGCCCAGTCAGGGGACATATTCAAGGTAGGACAAGTACATCTCTTCCCTAACTACCTTCCTATGTATTGCACAATTGTGCATAAACATTTGTTACTACTGGGGGGGGGTCATTGCAATCTGAGACCCAGGCAGCACAATATCTTGAGCCATCCTTGACTCTAAAATGTGTATTAAACACTAGCACTATGGGTACTGGACCTGCTTAGTAAATGTTACACAATTTATATAAAACTCTTAATTGTAATAAACATTAGTTCATGAAATCCAGTCTCTAATTTATATTGTCTGCATAGCTCTGTGCACCCCAATGATAATGTTCCCACTGTATGGACCTTCATCCCATGAGCCTTCACTCCATGGATTCTTCAGTATCTTCCTGTAGTATGGACTTCTATAATGTATAAATTTATACATTAACCTTCACGACTTGCCTTGGTAGTAAGGATAGTGCTCCGGAGATTGCAAGGATATTAACAATAGCGTAGTATTTTAAATCAACAAAAATGACTGATTAAAAGACCATGTACACTGACAAACTAGCGTTGAGAAAGACCCAATCAGGTTAAAACGCGTAGGCTGTCTATGAGACCAGTGAGTTTTAACCTCAGTTTTGATATTTGTTTATCAGTATTGCACTAGTTTTTGTTTGCTATTTTATTTCACAGGTCAGTTTTGCAGGTACCATGACAATTATACTTATTTCCTGGACATCCACTAAATTTCATTGTCTCTGGATTTCGAGGCTAGGATTTTGCCCCTTTTAAGTTTATAGAACGTTATTTTAACTTTGGACTGAGCTATTAGTGCCGGCATTTTGTTTCTTAGAGGTACCTGATAGGTTATTGATACTTATGTTTTTTGTTATAAATACACCAGGTGTCCATACTTATGCAAGCAAGGTATTTTAAAGGCAAGTGTACTGTAAAATTAGTTCCCCTTTAATGTCTTTCCAATATTTTGATATACCTGCAGCAGAGTATGAAATGTATATTGTTTTTTGCTTGATGTTTATTTTTGTATATGAAATAACTGCATTTGTTCTTTGATACCACAACCTATTACAAAGGGCATAAGCTTGGAGGGAAATCAGATTTCTTTATTTTATTACTTTTTATAAAACAGCCCCATCCTTATATTATCTTTGTCTGTATATATCAAGCCCAAATTTTACTTCTCTCTCTTAGCCCCCACTGGGAGTGTCATTTCTTCTGCTGGCTATGTTTACATAGTTTTTCTATAGCCAGTACTTAAGTATTTAAATATTCAGTATAGGTTGGGACCCAACAGGCACAAGGAGTTATTGCACATGCCAGAAAGTAGGGTAAAAAAAAAAAGTAATACCCTCAGCAGGTAAAAGCACGATAAAGTCAAAATAAGCTTTCGTGATTCAGAAAGAATGTGAAGCTTTATGAGATTTTCCAATTTACTTGCATTATTAAATACTAGTCCTAAAGCCCGTGTACACAGGCCAATTTTTAGGTACCGTGGTTCCAACCCTTGCTCCCTCTCTCTCCCCCTTCTCTTTTTCTCTCTCTCTCCCCCTTCTCTTTTTCTCTATATCTCCCCCTTCTCTCTCCCCCTTATTTTGCACTCTCCCCTTCTCTTTTTCTCTCTCTCCCCCTTCTCTTTTTCTCTCTCTCCCCCCTTCTCTCTCCCCCTCTCTCTCTCCCTTCTCCCCCTTCTCTCTCCCCCTCTATCTCTCCCCCTTCTCCCCCTCTCTCTCTCTCCCTTCTCCCCCTCT
The DNA here is from genome assembly GCF_027579735.1 of Bombina bombina. Classification (NCBI taxonomy): domain Eukaryota; kingdom Metazoa; phylum Chordata; class Amphibia; order Anura; family Bombinatoridae; genus Bombina; species Bombina bombina. Next base: position 1,235,115,509 of record NC_069501.1, on the reverse strand, counting down.
CTCTCTCCCCCTTCTCTCTCTCCCCCTTCTCTTTTTCTCTCTCTCTCCCCCTTCTCTTTTTCTCTCTCTCCCCCCTTCTCTCTCCCCCTCTCTCTCTCCCTTCTCCCCCTCTCTCTCTCTCCCCCTTCTCCCCCCTCTCTCTCCCCCTCTCTCTCTCCCCCTTTTCTCTCTCTCTCTCTCCCCCTTCTCTCTCAACCTTCTCTCTCTCTCTCACCCTTATTTTGCTCTCTCTCCCCTTCTCTCTCTCCCCCCCTTCTCCCCCTCCCCCTTCTCTTTTTCTCTGTCTCTTCCCCTTCTCTCTCCCCTTTATTTTGCACTCTCCCCCTTCTCTTTTTCTCTCTCTCTCCCCCTTCTTTCTCTCCCTCCCCCTTCTGTTTCTCTCTCTCTCCCCCTTCTCTTTCTCTCTCTCTCCCCTTCTCTCTATATCTCTCTCTCTCTCTCCCCCCCCCCCTGTGGTTCACTTGCCTGAGCCTCGCGCTGCTGTGGTTCACTTGCAGAGGTGCGCATGCGAGGTCGGGTGGGTGCGCGTGCGATCAGCTGTGCGCTTTCTAAGATCTTTTCACTTGCCTGATCCTCGCGCTGCTGTGTTCCTCGCGCTGCTGTTTCATTTGCAGAGGTGCGCGTGCGAGGTCGGGTGGGTGCGCGTGCGATCAGCTGTGCGCTTTCTAAGGCCAAGTGTTTGTCTCTAATGCGCATGACGGCTTCAGAAAAACACTTGGTGTATACATATACTAATCTGTGATTGGCTGATAGCTGTCACATGATAAAGACTGCCAACAAAAGGGGGGGGGGAATAAATGTATCTGAAAAAAAATCTACTACATATTTGAAATTCAGAGTAAGTGGCATTGCGTTGTCTTTTTATTATGAAATTCTATATTTAACAGAACTTTAAATGTTGTTGGCTATAAGGTTTTATTAAAAGTGCAAACTTCTTACAAGGTTTCTCTATTTAACCTTTATGTAAACCCTAATTATATTTAGAGCTTTTCTTCATATAGATACAGATAGAATAAAAAAAACACAATCAGAACACAAGATATTGTTATCTGAATTTTGGTTTATTGTAACGAAATAAAAAAAATAAATAAATCAATTAAAAATTTGATGAGATGACAAAATGACAAGATACACGTAACCCTTTCAGTGCTGGAACAGGTTATTTACTAAAACTCACAGTACAACTTCTACCACAGAGCAAATACTGATATAAATGGATTTGCATACAAATACAGTATACAGTGTTTTACTCTAGGGATAATATAGTAAGTACATACTGATCATATATGTTCCTGGCAACAGCAGTACTGAAAGAATGACACAGCTTATTTGTATGAAGTATGAGATTTATAAATATTGCAAATCAGCTAAAATTAGAAAAAAATAAAAAAGTTATACGCAAATACGTAAACAAATAAATTGTAAACCACTTTCAGTTAATAATTCGTACCATTGCGGCTCCAGAAAACCAAAACCAGTTATGTGGCTTAAAGTGACATTAAACACTTTGAGATCTTAATATGAAATGTTTAATTACATGTAGTAAAACTACTACATATAATAACTTTCATTATTTATTTTGTTCCCTTTTCCTATAATTTAATTCTGAATATTGTGGGCTTCCCAAATTCCTGTTAAAAGTGAAAATGCAGATACAGCTGAATTCCACACAGTCATTGGTTGCAGTCTAGTAAGCTTTCCAGGGGCGGAACTATGGCTGTCACACCTTTCGCGACTGCAACCAGGCCCTGAGGCTGGTGACCCTGGGGGGCCCCACAGGGATGGACTGGGCTGGTGGGCTACTTGCATACAGCAGCCCTGAGATTGAGCATTAACTTAAGTCTTACGGTCGCTGTATGTAGTAATAAGAGAGACTGACAAGTGCTGGCTGGCTGCTGCTAATCCTATTAACTGAATGATCTGGCTGGGGGTCAGGTCAGGGGGTGGGATAAAGAATCATGAAGAGGGCAGGGTGACATGATTAAAATTTATAAAAAATTTGGGGGGGCCTGCTTGGATTCTTGCACCTGGGCCCTGTGGTTTCTAGTTACGCCTCTGTAACTGTCCCTAATAAGCAGAAAACTAAACCTAGGTAACAATATGGTGGCGCCCACTGCTTTATGGACATAAGAATGTTACTAATGTGTACATATTCTCAAGCTAATATTTGCAGACCTCATTCTATCAATCATTTATTTAGTGTTTAATGTCCCTTTAACGTAACATACTTATGCAAGCAAGGTATTTTAAAGGGAAGTGGAATGGTAAGGTGTAGCCCATAGGTAACAGTGGACTTGTGGGTACTACCCTGTACAAGATAATGTAATACTTTGTGTAGTTCTTTTCTCGCTGTACAAGCAGACGCATAAGACAACAAAGCTGCCTTAAGAGACTCACAGATGGGGCTAAACTATTCAGCAGCCAATGAACAAGATATATATAACAAGATAAGAAGTGATATTTGTAACTCGAGGTCCCATGGCTACTGGAAGCCCTGTAGCGCTAGGCTTTGATTTCTGAACATGTGGTTGTGGTAAACACTTCTTAGTGGCCACTGCTAGGATTGGGAGGAGGTCAGACTTTTGACTTTGGGCGTCATTATTTGGGGATATATTTTAGGCAATTAATTTTATAATTATCTATATCAGTTATTTTTTGTAATATGAAGTTTCATAAAGCTGCTCTTGTATAAGGTTTGACAGCAACAGATAACATGGCATCTACTTTATCACTGGCTGTTCACCCTTTAAAGTCATGTTGGCGCTTGTGCACTTAGATGTTCATGGAAGCTCTGCGTGCCGAACATACAGTTCCTTCCATACACTTCACACTTCCTTCTGTAGCTTGTCACACACTTGGTGACAAGGTCAGCCAACACCCGGATTAGCAGCACCTAGATAACTGGCTCCAGTTTACAGAACATGGCACGTGCCAGCCTATTAGATGTCAGATGAGCATGACAATTACTGAAATAAAACGAATGTAGATTGTTCTGTGCAGAATTCTGCATTGTTATTTTATTTAGATTAGCACATCACACTGCAAAGTGGAACGGTCTCCTAGGGTCTGATAAACAGGGTCAGCGCCTGACAACTAATTCATAGCACCAGATTGTTAAAGAGACATTCTGATGTAACACCAATATCTTCTAATACTTCCTTGCATTTTATTGTTAAATGAACATGAAGGTCAAATTTAAACTTCTATGATTTAAACGTTTTTTAAACAAAAATTTCAGTACTCCAGTATCAAATTGTGCAGTGTTCTATAGTCACACTCTGAGGTACCAGAGTACACAGTATATACTATACGAGTCAGATTTGTCAGAAGAAAAGTTGATTTCATATTTAAAATTCAAATTAAGCATTACTGCACTGTCTTATGTATTTGTTAATTTTGCAATGATACTGTATGTAATGGTCCCTTAAACAAATGTATGTATGTAACCCACACAGTTACTGGAACACAGATGTTTAGCCTATCAGAAGAAGCATATGCATGTAGCCACCATCTGTCAGTCCTTTCTTACTCAGGTCTGGAATGGGAGCTTGCGTTTTAAATTTAATCTTTTGCGGAAGTTACAACATAGTTTATTACACTAAGTACTAGCGAGTAACTTATTAAATGAGAACAACCTGCTTACAAGTGGGGTGCTATCTCCATTTGGAAGTTTTTGAGGTCTGGGATTCCTCGAGTTACAATTTAAATGCAGGGGGGAACCTAAATATTGCAGATTTTTTTTGTAGGTGCAGTGTGAATGCTGAAATGTTTCCTACCAAACTAATTATATCCAGTCACTAGCCCCAGTAAAATCTAAAATTATTAGCAAGAATGACTCTAAATGAATACAACACCTACTAAACAAACCATCAGCACGGAGAACGACTAAAGCAGACTAACTGCAATACTACATAAAAGAATAAACAAATATAAAATGAAAAATGACATAGAAATGTTAAATACAGAAACTAAAATAAATAATTATTTAAACCCGCTTCCCATGTTATTAAACGCGTTGTTATCACGCTCTGACATTCTATATGCCAATAGCAGCTTCACCTTGGAAAGGTTTGTTCAGTTATTTGAAATTTATTTTCAACATAATCAAGTTTGTTTTCTTTTTAATCTTCCTTCCTGCACCAGACAGACTGCGAATTCCATATGCGGACTGCGCTTCGGGAGCACAGCACTGCCAGTAGATTATGGAAATATCAGACAAAATGAGAAAGATTACAAACTTTCTTCCTATTTACCAGCAACTTCTTTGACCCTAAATGCATATGAAATGATGTTGTTTTCTGGCACTGTCCATGAATAAAAATACGCTCTTGTAAAAAATAAAAATCTGCTTTAAAATGCGAGGAGGCTCCTGGAATGTGTCCCTCACAGCGGGCAACGCTGCACCCCGTATGCAAACTGTGCTTCCTTCAGTCCTTTCCTTACTGGCCAGAGGACGCTTCCACCAGAAGGATGGATTTTCGCAGGTGAATGGCCGTTCTGGGCAAGAGGCTGCAGTCAAATAACATCCTGGGGGGACAGGAGAAAAAGAAAGAAACCATTAAATAAATAAAATTTCATTTTAAATGCATTTATCTAGACACTAAAGAAGGATTCCTTTTTCAGTTATATGATCACATCAGCTATAGGCCATATCTACTTATATGCACAAGATACCTCATCCAACTGATTAAGTGTAGAAGATATACAAGACTGTCTAGATAAATAATTTGTCATCCCCCTAAACATGATAGAGTCCATCAAAGTGTCAAAATGTTAGCAACCCAAGTATTATGCCAAAACCATACCCTTTAGTTAGGTTTAGGTTGTGAAACATTGGTACATTGCCAACATTGACCACACGGTGGCTCCACTACTCTATTCATAGATAACTAAATGGTACAATACCAACTCACTGTTAGTTCGTGGGCGGGGAAAGGTGTTATATTTAAATTTAAAAAATGTAAAAAAAGTTATTGGTGGGTAAAAGATGAAACAGTGAGTTTCCGTAATGTTATCTATAATGTGTTCACTAAACCAGGACAGACAGTCCTTGTGATTAATATTATTAGGACAAATACATAAAATGAAGCTGTCACATGTAAGTATCAGTATGCAGAAGAAACAAATACATTAATATGATATTTAACCATCAGACAATGAAGCACATAATCTACCACAGATTTCCCAAACACCAGATCATACTGTACAGTCAGCACACAGTGGTTTAAATCTACAGGAACCATTGTTTGTCTCAGTGCAGAGGGATTAAAAAAAATGCAAATACAAAGGGAAAAGATCTTGGTTCAAAAAATTCACCAGGGAGGAAGGGTGTGTGGAAAGTAAACCCCTCGGGGCTTTATTAAGAGTTAGGGATGGACTTTAAAACAAGAAGGAACATTATGAACTGAAGAAACATGAAGGAACAAAATTAAACCAAATAAAAACACACACACACTATATCAATATATATATATATATATATATATATATATATATATATATATATATATATATATATATATATATATACACACACACACTCACATATATACACACTCACATATACACATTATATATATATATATATATATATATATAGATACACACACATACATATATATATATATATATATATATATATATATATATATACATATACATATATACACACACACACACACATACACACACACATATATATATATACACACACACATACATACATATATACACACAGACACACACACACACAATATATATATATATATACACACACACACATATATAGAATTATATTACATTATTTATAAATAGCTCATTCAATCTTTGAAATAGCTGATTTTGCCTATTGTTTCCCCACCTATACTGAACATTTCTAAACTGAAAGGGACATGCAACCTAAAATGTTTCTTTCCTGATTCAGATAGAACATACAATTTTAAACATGAAGTGCTTCAGGCATGTGCATGCTACCTATCTAGATATCTCTTCAACAAAGAATAACATGAGCACGAAGCAAATTTGATAATATAAGTAAATTGTAATTTAAAATTGTAATCTCTGTGTGAATCATGAAAGAAAAAATGTGGGTTTCATGTCCCTTTAAGTTCTGGTTACATTGTAACAAGAAGATTTAGATAAAATAATGCTCCTAGTGAGTGGGGGCTGTGACAGAGAGGTACTACAATTTTCATTTTCCATTGTTCTCCCTAAGTACCTTTGAGTAAACAGTAATAAAGAAGATAACAATGACTAGTGTAAATAATTAGACACATAACATAATGAGGTATTCTGTCCTTACAAGATCAGCCCACTGTATTGGGTTGTGGTTTCAGTTAGCAGAAAGTTATTTCATATACAAAAATATATCTAAGTGAACAATTCCTCATACATTTTAAACTATAACAAGTAATTGGAAACACATTAAGGTGAAACAAATTGTACAATACAATGTCCCTTTAAGGTTAATTAAGTTAACCAAATTATTAGAGTTTGTAGATGCTGATGGGGAAGTATGTAGGTGTTTGAGGAAGCTTTTTGCCATTTGAAAAATAAATTATTAATCATCTGGAAAAGTGGGGAGACCAGGTGACCAATGAACAGGTTTAAAATAAAATGTTTTCACATTGATGGAGGCACTGCCAGACATACTGTTGCTACATGGAACTTTGCACCTTTTCTATCAAGACTCCTTCCTACCAACCTAGCTAATGAGTGTAGCATCAGATGGTCTGTTTGTGTCAGGTTAGAGAGTTCTGCTCAAAATTTATAAAAATGCAAAATGTTGGCTTCAGGTGCAAAACATTTATGCCTAGGTTTTCAGTTTTTGCAGAAATAACAGCTAAAGTATGTACAATTAGTAAGTGGCCCCAAATGATCAACTATATCTTTATGTTCAGCAATAAGTTAGAGGAAATCCTTAATGCTGTGTCTTTCATATTATATACACACAGCAGCTGGCAACCGCTTCTCACCTCAAGCTTGCTGGTGTCTTCCATACTACGGTTTTTGGCCCTTAGAGCATTACAGAGCAGCACCCGCTGTTCAGCACAGTCATCACAGGGGACATTTTTCGATTCCTCACAATCAATGGGCGCTTTTACCTCTGGGGGGCTTGGCTTCTGCTCAGCTATACGAGCAACCCGAAATCTGGAAAACAAGGTATCATCCCATGTAATTAGCGAGAGTTATAATCAGAAAATAAGTTTACTCCACCAAAAATAAGTCTGTTTACAACAGGTTAGAACTATAAAGGAAGGTTAAGAACATCTTTGTCAGATATTTACCTCCCCACGGAAAGGATGGTGACTGGCTTGGATCCTTTGGTGTTGCTGACAGCGCCTTTTGGTACAGTTTCGGGGGGAACAAGAACATCAGTCCACTTCTTCTGGCTGCAGCGGGTACAGCAGGGCCCAGAGCAAGATGCCAGACCCTGTACAGTGTGCAGATGGTGCTGGTGTTTGCAGAGGTGAGGCATCTGTGGGAGAAGGTGTAGCCTGCTAAGAGAACAAAAAAAAACAAAAAACGTATTGACAATGTGCTATTTCTTTGTCTTTTTTTATGCACTTATTGACTATGCAATCTTACTGAATTTAATGGTCCTATAAAGCTCTTCTGTTTTTGAAATTAACAGAAAACACGTTTTAAAAAACATTATTACATAATAAAATACACTTTTAGATGGAATCAAAAAGGGATATTCAAATTAATTTAAATTCCCTATAAAGAGCTAGAGTACATGTTACATTTGCGTGCAGGTTAAATTGCGCTCATGTTACAAGTTGAGCGCAATCGCAAAATACATTACAAAGCACGGTTACACTTATAATAACACTGCCTAATAAAAATTATTAAAAAAAATATATATTGCACACTAAAGTTATAAGGGCTCAAAGATATGTGGTCTCAAGTGTTAGAAATAAAAAAGGCAGCCAAAGGGCTTTAATATTGAGATAAATACATACACATATCAAAGATGGATAAGTATGTATATATGTATGTATGTCTATATAGGTGTACATGTGTATATATGTATTCAAATAGACATAAAAACACACACACACACATATATATATATATATATATATATATATACACATACATACACTCTATGCAATATTATTTTTTAATACATTGCTGTAGTGTGTATTTACTGTAAATATTTCACTTTCCAATGTTCTGCGCATAGCGGAATATGTTCTAAGTATTTTTAAAGAGATATTCCTATGTATATCTGTATATATCTATACATATATACATATATACACACATATATATATATATATATATATATATATATATATATATATATAAAAAATCAGCAATATGCTCAAGAAGTAAGCTGCTTGCGCCAGGTTAGCGCAAGCACGTTAACTTTTTACTTTTAACTCATAATACGAGCGCAACCCGACGCATGTGAGAAGTTTACTTCTAGCACAATTAGCGCTCTAGTGGCTGAAATCTGGTCCAAAATGTTTAATTATGTATAGTTAAACAACTTTGCAATGCACATTGCATGGAATGATTGTGAGTGCTAATCACATAACAGCAGCAGTTTGCAGCTCCCTTTGCCGGGGTTAAACTCATAGTAGAGTTGGGGCATTGCTTGTGCTGAAATTACATGCTCGAGTGTCATTATTTTGGCCTTTTAATGAACTTTACAGAAATGGTGTTGTGTGATCACACTATATAGGTTACACTGCAAACTCCGATAAAGATGCGCATAGGAATGATACTCACTTGTGAGGAGCCTTGTTGGGAGACTGGGACAGTTGTCTACTCTGATGATCCTTCAATAACTCTTCCAAAGCAGCTGCATTTTCTGTTGGTAAAAGAAACAAACATGAAGCCTATGATGCAATAAATATGTTAAAACAAATCTCCAGTACATCAGGCTTAGCAGTTGTACCTTATTCTCCTCCTGAGCTCCCAGGGGGAGTGGTCTGAGAAAATTACCCAGAGGGTAATGCAGGAATTGTATTATATAGTTTGTAAATGAGCTGTGAAACTACAATATAAAGCCCTCATCATTGTCAAAAACTATTAAACCGATGCCTAGAGCCCTAATGATATTTCTTTCTTCAAGTAGAACAGTTTAAAAATAGCAGCTTGTGCTATACATAATTAAAGAATCCTTTTGTTTCACTAGAGCGCCATCTGTGCATTACTGATCCTAGCTAACTGTGTAAAGTCCTGCAGCTCACGGCCACAAAACCACCAGTGTATTCGCCAATAACTGCCATGCTTCAGCTTGTGAGCTGCAATACTTGTAACACCTGAGAGGGATTTTGCAGAGGTTAAAGATATACTTTACTTGGATCTGTAATAATAATTAAAAAAAATGATGTTCCCAAGCTATTTAGAACAGGTCATATTTGCATTAAAATGTCCTCTCACATTTGAGAGGTAAAAAAAACCTGAAGAAAAAAAAAATGGCCTACACCATAAAAATTGGTTCGTGTACGTTCTGCTGCAGTAGCGGATAAGTCTTATTGTGAGAAGGACACAGCTTACTAGGAAGTGCTTGTGAAAGGGAGATGCTTGCACTAACCTTTCTTTTCTGTGATCAGACGAACAAGGACCCCGATGGTATCTTCATTACCATTCTCTTCCAATACACACGGAGGTATGAATTCTAAAAGATAACAGGACTGTTACTAGGGCAAGGATATTAAGTATTACATGCTGGACAGTTAAAGGGACACTGAACCCAATTTTTTTTCTTTGGTGATTCAGATAGAGCATGGAATTCTAAGCAACTTTCTAATTTACTCCTATAATCAAATTTTCTTCATTCTCTTGGTATCTTTATTTGAAATTTAAGAATGTAAGTTTAGATGCCGACCCATTTTTGGTGAACAACCTGGGTTGTCCTTCCTGATTGGTGGATAAATTCATCCACCAATAAAAAAGTGCTGCCCAGAGGTCTGAAACCAAAAAAGCTTAGATGCCTTCTTTTTCAAATAAAGATAGCAAGAGAATGAATAAAATGTGATAATAGGTGTTAATTAGAAAGTTGCTTAAAATTGCATGCTCTATCTGAATCATGAAATACAAAATTTGGGTTCAGTGTCCCTTTAATTGGAGTGCAAGATTTTTAAAGGGGCATAAACCACTGCAATTGTAACAGAAGAAGGATCAATTATGGGTAATTTTATATTTATATATATATATATTTAAAAAAAAACACATACACATACATATACACACACATTGCATGATATATTCACTACTTGCTTCCTTGTGTTGTAAACTACCTTATGTTTGTGTATAAAACTGGTGTTGTCCCATGAAACAACGAAAGGTCACAAAGCAAAAATGTACCCAACATAGGTTTCTTTAAAGAATGCTGCAAATTGTTTAAACCAGCTACAAACTAGACAGTGATTGCTTAGGGTAGTAAAGTAATTTAAAGCTAGCCCTATATAAACAAACATACTCACAAGGGTTTTAAAGTAGATTATCAATATATGAACAAATTGCAAGTTTTTGTATGTAGGTCATTGCAATTAATCATAAATATCTATCCATATAGAAAACAACAACAAACTTTTATGTCCTTTAAAAAGGGACATAAACCCAACATTTTCTTTCATGATTCACTTTTAAACAACTTTCCAATTTACCTCTTATCTAATTTGCGTTCTCTTGGTATCCTTTGTTGAAAATAATATCTAGGTAGGCTCAGGAGCTAGCTGCTGATTGGTGGCGTCACATATATGCCTGATCATTGTCTTACTGATGTGTTCAGCTAGTTCACAGTAGTGCATTGCTGCTCCTTTAATAAAGGATACCAAGAGAATGAAGAAAAAAATGATAATAGAAGTAAAGTGGAAAATTGTTTAAACGTGTATACTCCTCATGAAAGAAAAATTGGGAGTTTGTCCCTTTAAGACACTGTCTGCAAGAGAGCCATTGCAGACCTTCATGGCAGTGAAGGGGTTTAATTAGGATGTACATAGTCTCACTACTCTCGTACATGACGGTTAATAATTATTACTTATATGCTTGTGTTCAGTGCCAATAATAATGTTTTCTTTCTCCCCTGAAGTGTGTTCATGTTCAGACCCCTGCTAAGGTACAGATGTGGGATTACAGGATGATTCGTTACAAAGAGGTAACACAGCCAGACTTCCAGTAAAAACCCTCAGGGCTGTTTGCATTGGGGTCTTTGTTTCACATGAAAACAAAGTAAATTAAAATAAAAAAAAGTGATATGATCTGGGTGAGGGATCATAATGTAGAGTATGTGATAGAGAAAAAACTCTCTATACTGAAGTCCTAGGTAGGAAAGCACTTACTTCACATGCATCTGAAGGAGACAACACTCACAGGAATAAAAAAAAAAAAAAATGTGTGTATGCATGTGTGTGTATATATATATATATATATATATATATGTGTGTGTGTGTGCACGCAGATGTGTGTGTGTGTGTGTATGTATGTGTATATGTATGTGTGTATGTATGTATGTATGCGTGTGTGTGTGTGTGTATGTATGTGTATATGTATGTGTGTATGTATGTATGTATGTATGCGTGTGTGTGTGTGTGTATATATATATATATATATATGTGTGTGTGTATGTATGTGTATATGTATGTATATATATATATATATATGTGTGTGCGCACGTGTGTGTGTGTAAATGTGTGTATGCATGTGTGTATGTATATGTGCGCGCACGCGCATGTGTATACGTGTGTGTGTATATATATATATATATATATATATATGTGTGTGTGCGCATGTGTGTGTGTATATATGTGTGTGCATATATATGTGTGTATGTATGTATGTATGTATGCGTGTGTGTGTGTGTGTATGTATGTATGTGTATATACACGTGTGTAAATGTATGTATGTATACGTGTGTGTGCGTGTGTACATGTGTATATGTGTGCGTGTATTGCAGTGATATTTCTTCCCAAAAAAGTCATTACAATTAAAAAAAAAATGTAATCCCATATAGGAGTGGTCACTTTCAGATGCAAGTAATTGTTAGGAGTCTTTACCTAAATATATAATTTGGGAGACAAGTGGTTAACAAATCAAAAGACAGCTGCAGAGCATTGCCAGGTAAAGCTTCTGTGAGACAAGGGGAGATGACATTCTCAGCCTATGTAATAGGGTTTACCAGCATGTAGCCAGAGCTCCCCAAATCACTGCTAGTCAAGGACTGTACATCACCACAATTGTTACTGAACCCCAGAAATCAAGACAGTTACCAGATGCTCTGTACCCCTCAGAATTGTTGGGCTTGCTGCTTGGTTTTGTGCCAGTTCCTTAACCATTTAACAAATTTGCCACCTCAGATTTCCTAGGGTTTTAAGATTATTGCCCTTTTATATTAATAAAGGTTTTCACTTCCCACCACTCCCGGGGTTAATAAATAGACAGCGGCTGTGAGCCCTCCCTACCCAGTGCTGGTATCTGAACAGATTCTTCTGCTATAGATAAAGCTCTCAGCCAGACCTCACACTCTTAAGAGGGTCAGTGAACGTTCTCATCATATCTTATTATAGTAATCATTACTTAGAAACCAGACGAACCGCAGGAACCTGAGAGGCACTGCTCCATGAATATTACTTGTGGTTCAGAAGCTTGTGCATTATTCTGCAGATATCTTCATACAAACACCTTGTTTGACTCCTAAATTGTGTGTATCTGGCTCTTTATTCTTCCTGGATCTTAAATCATTTCTCCAGCCCCTGATTTAGGTTATGTGTACACTTATTATGCAAGCACTCATAATGAGTATGCACTTCTATTTATACTTGTGTTTAATCGGTCACAGCCCAGACTGCTCAGGATTCAACCCCATCGTTGTCACACTGAAGTCACATTGGAGGCACAAACTACCCAGCAGAGGGCATCACAGAAGATGGGAAAGGGTGTTGATAGGTTTTAAGTAACCTCAGTTACTATCTTACCAACTGCTTGCTGATTCAGTATTAAATGAAATTGAGTACTTTGTTCATATCTTACAAACATGCCGATAACAATGAGTGTGAAATGAATAGCATGTGTTATTTTGCAAAATGCCACAATGGCTTAGAGCTCTCAAGCAGTTAAAGGGTTAACTTGTGCACCACCAGAGTTTGTGGTGAGTCACTTTATGTATTAGACTACTGCTGGTCTTTTCAGGGATCGTGTACAATTTTCATCTCTCGTTGTGGTTTTGCCATCTATAAAAATTCCTCTAATATACACGTGTTGTGTTCTGCTCCTCTGAGGGCTACAGATCTATCCAGAGAATTGAACTTTGTGGTTTGTTGTTGATCAGATACTCGGTTTTGCGTCACGGCAGCCACCAGGTACTTGGCTGTTAAAGAAATTCAGCGCTAATGGGACAGAACATCTACAGAAGGTCCCAGAAAGTCACTTTATTAACAGAGAGACAGTCACAGTTAAACAATATATGATAAAAAGGATGAGCAAAAAACGAATGATTATAGAAATTACATCCCGCATATTTATTATGCATCTGAGAGTCTAATTTCAACCTTTGTTAAACTGTTTAAGACTAACAAGAAATGCTGTTAGTACACAACAGATCCCCAGGGACCAGTAGCTTATTGGCTTGTTAGAGGCAACTTCCTGTTTCAATGGTACTGATTGTGTATATGTCCAGCAACAGAGCTGGGGAACTGGTTATTTTACATACAGGAGTAGTCATAAAAAGAAATAAGTATACTTAAATGCCTTCTTGTAAATACAGTGGGCTTTAAAAGACCCCTTTAAAGTCTAATTTCCCCAGGAGTTAGTGCTCATGCCTTACATCAGCTTAGATATATTCACTACAATTGGAAAGAAAGATAATACATAAATAAATTAATAAATAAATATATATAAATAAAATAAATAAAGGGGGCTTTCTCCTTATTTATTTATTGGCACCTCCTACCCAACAGATACTACTAAAAAGGTTTTAAAAAGACATTAAACTTTCAGTTTCTATCATGCATAAAAAGGGCACTATTTAATAGCGTTTCCACTCCAAAATGTTTTACAATAAAGTAAAAAAAAAAGCTTAAATTGCCATTCTCTCTGTGACTAGGCGTCTGCAAGCCCTCAAGCCTATCAAGGCAAGTGGTGTTACATGATCAGATAGTTTGCAGCCCATGAGACAATCGCAGAGGGGCTGGACAAGGAATATGACCACAAGACATTCCAACATGACAGACTATAAATCTTCCTGTTCTCACCAGCAGTGGTTCATCAAAGGGAAGTGCCTTGAATAGTAGAGTTCTTATCAACAGGACTCTTGGTAAACTGAGCAGAGGGTGGTCTGCAAAGCTTTTTTTTTTTCCCTTTAAGAATTTTCCATAAGCTCCTTACAGAAACCCTTGTCCACCAGCTATAAAGGTCACAGCTAGATGTTAGAAGGGGTTGTTTAGTCTCAGAATGTTGAGATAGGTTTCTTTAAAATACAAATGACACTGATTATTTTTCTTCTATAAACTAGTGAGTTTTTGACCTAAATGCAGACAATATCACATTCCCCATAGATTTCAAATATCTAATGCAACATAGAAATAGATTATCATTTATTTAGACACAATTGCAGAATAGAACGACCCCCCCGTCAGTGAGAGTGATGGCTTTGTTAGCTTATTGTAGTAACTGGATTAGAATAAACAAGTGAATTTGGGGGAGAACACACACACTTCCATAAGAGCATACTGAGGTATGCTTAGCAATGTGCACATATGCTGAGCACAATATGACAGCAGTGTCTGCAACAATATCTGTAACAATGTTATACACCTAGGGGCCAATTTATCAATGTCTGTCCGACATGATACGCTGTAGCGTATCATCTCCGACAGACATTGCTGAATGCCGACAGCATACGCTGTCGTCATTTAGCATTGCACAATCAGTGAATACTGCCCCCTGTAGATTCACGGGCCAATGGGCGCTAGCAGGGGGTGTCCATCAGCCCGATCATATAGGATCGGCGGATTGCAGACCGCAGCCTCAGAGGCGGTGGACCAGTTATGGAGCAGCGGTTTTAAGACCACTTCTGTGCTGTTTCCGGCGAGCCTGAAGGCCCCCTGATAATTCGGCCCCTTAGTGTTCAAGCCTTGCCATTGCTAGTTGATTAGTAATTTAATCCCTAGAAGAATAAATTACTTTAGAAACCCCTTTTACAATGGGCTGGGCTCTCTCCCAACCCCCACTGGGAGGTTTATTTGTTCTATTGTTTACATAGCTTTTCTATAGCCAGAACTGCCCTATTGAATTTTTTCTATTATAGGTGAAAGTTACAGCAGAAAAAACAGCAATTTTTAAATGGCAAAATAGAAAGGTAAAGGAATTATCTGTAAACAATTTAATACACCCCAACACGTAAAGTGTTTGATTGGGAACATGATAAAGGGGAGAATTTTTGTTTTATAGAACACTGTCACTTTAACACTTCATTTGTGTTTACCCCTGTACATCTGGTGAGACAATGACAAGAGGCATAAATGTGCAGCCACCAATCACCAGCTAGCTTGCGGTAGTGCATTGTTGCTATTGAGCCTACCTAGGTATGCCTTTTAAAATTATACCAAGAGAATAAAGTACATTTCATATTAGAAGTGAACTAAAAACGTCTTGTTCCAGCTGAAACCGAAGTTTAATTCTGACTTTCATGCCCCTTTAAGAGTGGATTGCTCACCGTCGTAGGCATTAATACATTTTAGAATTCCCTCTTAAAGAGTTTAAACAAAAAACACAGTCCTGTGTGTCCCTTTAAGTCTAGATATAAAGCACAAAAGGACTCACCAGCTTTCTCAGCAGGAGGAGCCTCCTCATCCTGTTCCTTCTGGGAGGTGCAGTGATAGCCCTTCTTTTTCAGAAAGTTGCAGAGTAAGATGCCAGACAGCCCCATCATACAGAAGACTGGCACAATAGCCAACACTGCATACTGCGTCCCAGAATCCCCCTGCCCTTCGCTCAGCGTGCTATTCAGCGTCATCCTGTTATCTTGCTTGGTGGAAGCATCTATAGTCCGGGGAGAGCGAGGCCGTAATGTCCGAATACCTAGGGACGAACAAGGAAAAAAGAATAAATCAAAGATAGGAGGGTGGGAGTTTGTTGAAAAAGGCAGTGAGAGGCCGGATAGAGCTTTACAGAAGAAAGGAAACAGGAGGGAAAATAAACTGCAATATTTTTCAATGTGTCCCTAGAGGAGAAAAAGGCTTTAATATTATCAGGAAAATTAGGCACTTGCCTAAGAGCAACATTACCCCACAGGTGTCTGCTTAGATGGTCACTGTGCAGTACAAAAGGATAAAAGGTATTGCATCCTGTGCCTAAGAGCAAAAGATTTATCATGGCACCAAGAGGAGGTTATGTGCTTTAACGCTTGCGATAGTATAGATCTGGTAAAAGATCTCACTTTGTGATGCATTTTGTTGGCCACTCTGAAAGTTAGAGATTTTGGAGAAATCTGCAGCATGTAACAGAACAAGGAATCTGCAGGCGTTGTCTTGACAAGAAGTGACAGAAATCACTGACCAGGACAATAAACCATCTGCTCTTGTGAGGTTATGATGATCACATTGTTAACCAACTGTGTGCCAGTAAGTAACAACACTAAAAACCAGCTTTGATGGGGCAGTAAGGTGAATAGCAAGGTGAATCTAATCTAATGGCTAATGAAATCAGCTGATTCCTGTTGAATGCAGTTCCTAAAGGTTCCCTGATACAATACAAAAAAACATAGCTTGCTCAGAAGCTGCTCATTACTAGAGATTTGCGTTCAGGCTTCAGACCAATGCAAATTAATCTGAATGTTTCGGATTTATCAGTAAAATGCATTATTGGATTAAACTGACCAAAAAAAAAAAAATGGTTGCCAAAATCAATTAGTTCATTCATTCATGTTGTTTGGTGCCAATAAAAAGGTGCAGGATTGAGGGGAAGGGTTATATTGTTTGGTTAATAAGCTCCTTTGTTTGTAATGATGTACAGGCGGGTCTGACCAGCCATTTGTCTATCGTCCCCTGTCTAATCCTGCCATAGTATTATTAATGACTGATGTCAGGGACAACTGGTCAGGCACTAAATGCTGTTTTTAGTCAGTCACGAGTTCTATGTTCTTTTAACATACAAAGATTATTTTAATTGTTCGAATCCTATAATAAGATTTATGTTAATACTAATTGTCTATTTGTTCCCAATGAAAATAACGCTAACGAATCAGAACCGAATGCCTGTGTAAACGAAAGTGAGCTGTACGTTGTAAAAAAATCTGAAACAAATCTTTCAGACAAAACATTTTTTTTGGCCATACACATCTACTAATTATCCTCTTGTGTCAGATGTGTTGGGCTCTTACGCCTATGTAGGTACAAGCTATACTACCAGTAAGGTTTCCTATGTAGGCAGCAATGAAACATTACACTGCCAGACAATGAAGATTAGAAATGCATCATGAAAACAGGTCACACTACAGGATTAGAACAAAGGGCTTGAATTTATGGACAAGGAACTTATGACAACTGCATTCTAATTGTAGTTTTTCCCATAGACAAGTTACTACACGCAGTAACAAACAACATGCAAATAAACAGTCATACTGGCTGGCTTTACAGGAAGAACAAATTTCCTGGCATAATCTTTGTATGAAGCGTCAGAGCTTCACAGCATTTACAAGTTGAGCAATACACATTGTATACACCAGAAGCTATACATGAGTACCATTAAGTTGGGTAATAATAATACCCGTTATCAGTGCCGCGAGTCGATTAAGTTTGAGGTTGTGCGCTATACCAGAATCCAATTATTAATTATTATGAACTAAACTGGTTTTGTTTAGACTGACGTTTTACAAAAGTCCTGAGTTTAGGAAACATTTATCCAACTGTAAGTTACCCGCATGAGAACATAATATAAAAGTATTAAAAAGGACACTGCTGAACTTTTTCTTTAATT
The DNA here is from genome assembly GCF_027579735.1 of Bombina bombina. NCBI lineage: Eukaryota > Metazoa > Chordata > Amphibia > Anura > Bombinatoridae > Bombina > Bombina bombina. Next base: position 1,235,097,578 of record NC_069501.1, on the reverse strand, counting down.
TCAACTTCTTTTTTTTTTTTGCATAAACATCTAAGAATTAAGAGAAACACCCAGATAAAACTTCACCCAGCGGTACTTTAACTGGGAAGTTCTCACAATGTGGTTTAGGACTACGTATGATCAAGCTGAAAAACCAAACAGGCTCCATTTCCAGCTTTTCTTTGAACATTACTTCACTTGTGTAAGTTAAAGGGCCATTATAGCGGGAATATGACACTGTAATTCATTACAACATCATGTCATTTTAACAATAGCTGCCCTGAAGTGCTATGTGTTTAACCCCCTTTAGAGAAGTTAAAGTACTGCTCAAGAGCTGCAGAGAACTGCCGGTGCTGAGTGGATACCACCCATAACCAGCGTTCTCTCTAAGGCCAGTTTTGTGAGTGTCCCAGCAGTGAAACAGTTAATACGGTAACCACACCTTGCAGTGATGTGTAATTAGCTGTTTCACTGTTGGGCCGCACACACAACTCTCTTTAGAGGGAACACTGCCCCTATTTCTTCTTTCATGATTCAGATAGAGAATGCTATTTTTTTTTTTATATTATTTTATTTTATCCAACAGTGAGTACAAGTTCACAATAAAGAAAAAACAACATATTATTATGCTTCATCGATATAAGGCAATATTAGAGTAAGACAACAGTGAGAAAAAGGAAAAAAAGCAAAAATAAAAAAACCATAGCAGTCTTACAAGAAAGAAAATAATTGTATATTACATCTCATATACCAATTAGCTGAACTATTCAGTTTGTCTTAGTAACTCAGTGTTGGAATTTTTCCATATTTTCCTCCCCCCCACCCCTCCCTCCCTCCCCCCACACTCCACCCTATTGACCAAAAGGAAGGAAAAAAAAAAAGAAAAGAAAAAAAAAAAAAAAAAAAAAAAAAAAAAAAGGGGGGGGGGGGGAGGGAAGGGAAAAACAACCATTCTCAATTTGCACTAACCTACCTCAGATCACCAAAGACCTAGTAATACTAGCTCCGAGTTCTTAAATGGAGATATCAGATAGTCGATTTCTCTATCAGGGAAAATCTTAATAAAAGGCGCCCATTTAAGGAAAAATTTATTTACATCACGTTCATTGTCTATATTGGTAGTTCTCTGTTCTAAGACGCATTGTTTCTTTAAATGGTTCCTAATTTCTGGTATAGATGGTATCGCCCTCAGTTTCCACTTCTTACATATCAGGTATCTGGTAGCTAAAATAGCTAAGTTAACTAGTTTTTCATTAGGCTGACGCTCCTCTCCAGGCCTCAGACAGAATATAGTCTGAAACAAGGAGAGGTCCATCCGCTCAATTTTGAGTACATTCTTAAAGGGACATTCTAGCCAAAAACTTTCTTTCATGCTTTAGAAAGAGCATGCTATTTTAAACAGTTTTCTAATTTACTTTTGTTATCTCATTTGCTTCATTCTCGTGATATATTTGGTTGAAAAGCATATCTAGATATGCTGAGTATTTGCTGATTGGTGTCTGCACATAGCTGCCTCTTGTTATTGGCTCACCCATATGCATTGCTATTTCTTCAACAAGGGATATATAAAAAATGAAGCAAATTAGATAATAGAAGTAAATTGGAATGTTGTTTAAAATTGTATTCTCTATCTGAATCATGAAAAAAATATTTTGGGTTTCATGACCCTTTAAGCCAATATTCTAACTTGCTCCACAGATTTCTCATCCTAGGGCAAGACCAGAACATATGTATTAGGTCCGCAGCTAAATAAGAGCATCTAGGACATTTGTCAAATTCAGGGTTTCGGACTCTGAGGCCTCTCTCCGGAGTGAAATATGCCCTGTGCAGCAGTTTCAGATGGGCGTCTCGCCAGTTAGAAGAGAGAGTTGTTTTTGATACCTTATTCAAAGAAAGTTGTATGATTTTAGGTTCTATATTACTATGTGGGATTAAATTATTCCAAGATAAGGCTAGGTTCTCCACTAGCGGGACCGCCTTATTAAGGCTCAATAGATAATAGCACGGAGAAATGGACATGGAGGAATCTCTAGTTATTGTAAGCCAGGTTTCTAGCTTGCCCAAATTCCAACTCCAACCAGTCTTATATGTTAGATCCATAATGTAATGTCTTATCTGTAAGTAAGCAAAGAAATCTTTGTTTACCAGATTATAATCTTCCCTCAATTGTGCAAAAGATTTGACACATTTTCTATCCTGATCAATTAGATAAATAATTCTGTCCAATCCATTGTTATGCCACCTATTAAAAACCGGTGAGTCTAGACCAGGTTGGAAATTCGGATTTTTAGTTAAAGGGAGATACCTTGATGCCTTAGGGCATATTAAAAGAGTTTTAGTCAATCTAGACCAAGCTTTAAGTGGATTCAGAATAAATTTAAGTTCTTTAATGCTTATTGGAAGATCTCTGGGTTCCAAGTGTGCCAAGGCCAATAATGAGTAAGGTTCACAAATATTAGACTCTAAGTCAACATTTAGAACATAATTCTTATTAGAAAACCAATCTGCTACTATGCGGACTAAAAAACAGAGATTATAGAATCTTAAATTTGGGAGTGCCAAACCTCCCATCTCTCTTAGTACTGTTAATTTGGAAAGGGCTATCTTAGCTCTTTTCCCTTGCCAAATAAATTGGCCAATTGATGAGTTTAACGACCGTATATCTCTCTCAAACAAAATTAGGGGGACATTTTGCAAAATGTAAAGCAATTTTGGAAGGAGAACCATCTTAAATAAGGCTGTACGACCAGAAATTGACAGAGGTAAGTTTTGCCAGATTTTAAGCCTTTCTTTAATATATGCTAGGATTGGGGTTATGTTCACCTTATAGAGATCTTTTAAATTTATTGGGATTTTAATTCCTAAATATTTCATAGATTCCGTTACCACTCTAAAGGGTATGTCTGTTATGCTGGTTTTATTTTTCCTAAGCCAAATTAACTCAGATTTGGTGGCATTTACTTTGTACCCTGAGAATATCCCGAACTGATCAGTGATACGCAGAAGTTTTGGGATATTTTTTTCTGTATTAGAAAGATATATAAGTAAATCATCTGCATATAATCCAATTTTTATTTCGTGATTTTGAATTTTTATACCTTCGAGCGAGCGCCTAATCTGAATTGCTAAGGGTTCTATGGCTAAATCAAATAGGAGCGGGGAGAGAGGACAGCCCTGACGAGTGCCCCTCTTCAATGCAATCGAAGAAGTAATATCATTATTAATGATCAGATTTGTAAGGGAATGGTTGTATATATTCTCCACGAATTTAGGAAAATTACCCCCAATCCCAAACTTTGTTAAAGAGAAAATTAAATGTTTATGGATTACTAAATCAAAGGCTTTTTCCGCGTCAAGTGATAAGATAGCCATGTCAGGGGGATCCTCCCTCCCCACCCCTTGAGAAGATGTTCTTTGTATATATTCCATAGTAACTAGTAGTTCTCTGATTTTTGCTGAAGAATTACGGTTATTGATAAAGCCAGCTTGGTCCGGATGGACTACTGTAGTTAAGATAGGTTGAAGTCTTTTTGCTAGAATAGAGGAGAGAATTTTGTAGTCTGAATTTAACAGTGCAATAGGTCTATAAGACTCTTTGCATGTAGGGTCCTTCCCCTCTTTCAAGATCAGAGTGGTAAGTGAAGATGCGAAAGAGGAGGAAGCCTGTTTATGTTTAATAAAAATATCATTGTAAAGGTTGCCCAGATATGGCGCTATCACTGGTATTAGAATTTTATAAAACTCGTTGGGCAATCCATCCGGGCCAGCTGCCTTACTTATGGGAAGTTTGGTGACTATTATTCCAATTTCTTCTAGTGAGATAGGTGCATTGAGTCTGGCAATCTCCTCAGGAGTGGCCGTAGGAAAGTTGATTTTGCTACAGAAATCTGTCGCTTTGTTTATATCAAATTCTTTACTAGTGTACAGTTGTTGAAAATACTGGTAAAATACCCTAGATATTTCTTCTGGGTTAATTAAAGATTTCCCATTATGTTGAATTCTGTTAATATGAAGTTTTTTATTCTCATTTTTAATTAATCTATTTAACATTTTGCCAGACTTATTACCAAATTTATGCAATTTGGCTTGCATCCTAAGCTCAGTGTTTGTTGCCTGTGTTAGATAAAAGGTATCTCTTGCTGCCTTAGCTCGTACGTATCTTGCCCAATTGAAGGGCGTTCCATCTAGTAGGTAATGATTGTAGGAATTAATCAATGAGTTACAAACTTCCCTTTCTCTTGCCCTCCTTCTTTTATTTTGGATCGCCGAGTATGCCATAATTTCTCCTCTGAGAACTGCTTTAGCAGTTTCCCAGAAAATATCAGAGCGTTCAACGTAATTGTTATTAAATTGAGCGTATTCATTGAATTTGTTCTTAAGCCATTCTTTAAATTTGAAATCATTGTAAAAGTGGTAAGGAAAAAAGAATCGATGATTCTTTGAACTCTGTTGGGTAATATTAAATTCGAGGGTAATAGGCCCATGATCCGATAAGAAGATAGGCGTTATCTCGGACTTAACTGTTATAGGACTTAGGTGATCCCCGATTAGAAACAGGTCAATCCTAGACAATGTTTTGTGCGCCTTAGATAGGCAGGTAAAGTCCTGAGTGTCAGGGTTCTGATATCTCCAAATATCGCGCAGAGAGAGGGTCTGTTTAATATTATTGATTATTTTGCGCTCAAGATTATCTTTTTTCTGTTTCAAACATTTAGTGTTTTTCCTAAGTCTGTCTATGGGACATTGGGGGGCCATATTAAAGTCCCCCCCCACAATTAGATGTCCTTCAGTTCTCAGAAGGAGCTTTGTTTGTAATACGTCCCAAAATTCAGGATCAATTTTGTTTGGCCCATAGACATTGCAAATTGTATATTTTGCCTGACCTATTTTCACCTTAACCAGGACATACCTCCCCCCAGAATCGGCCTCAGAGTCCAGAATCTCCACTTGGAGTTTTTTGCCTATGAGTATTGCTACTCCTCTCTTCTTTCCTACACTCGGGGCTATAAAAACTTCTCTTACCCAAGATGATTTTAATTTTAGTGATTCCTCTAAGTTTAAGTGAGTTTCCTGTAATAGACCAATATCCGTCTGAGTTTTTCGTAGGTGTGCCAGAATTGCTTTGCGTTTAATAGGGGAAGAAATTCCCCCTACGTTCCATGATACAATTTTAAATTTTTCCGAATTTTGTGTCATTTTTCTCTAACATATATAGGAAAGGTAAAAAAAGAAAAAGAAACAAAAAAAAAAAAAAAAAAAAAAAAAAAAAAAAGGAAGAAACAAAAAAAGGGGGAGGGGGGGAGGAGTTGGGGGAGGGGAGGGGTCCCATTTTCCCCCAGGATTACCATCGCCATAACCTGCTTCTAGAATTAATACCATATAAAAGAGAAAAAAACAGCATGGAGCCACATGTGTAAAGTCGTTAATCATAATTTGTCCCTATGTCTAACCAGCAAGAGACTTAAGAAGGTTTTCAGCTATTTGAACATCTTCAGTAATATGTGTTGTTCCATTCAATATCACTTTCAATTTTGAGGGGTAAATCAGAACCGCCCTATACCCTTGTTGTATAAATTTTGAACAAATCGGGGATAATTCCCTTCTTTTTAAAGCAGTGTCTGCCGAAAAGTCTTGGAAAATCATAATTTTATTGCCCTCTATCATAATCGGTTGATTCTTTCGTGAATACTGTAACAAAAGGTCTTTATCCTTGTAATTAAGGAGTCTGGCTATAACCGGCCGATTTCTGCTACTGTTATTACCTTCTGATCGAGGGGGGGCCTATCCTGTGGGCTCGCTCTACTATCATCGGGGAGTATGAGGAGGGAATTTTTAAAGCTTTAGTGAGAGTATCGGATATGAAAGTATCAAGGTTTTCAAATTGTTTAGTTTCAGGCAGACCAATTATTCTAAGGTTATTCCGTCGTGAACGGTTTTCAAGGTCCTCTAGTCTATTCATGATTTTTTGTAGTTTTTTTATCAGCATTCTCAATTTTGGAATTATGAATAATTGTTTGATCTTCCAGATCCGATACTCTCTGTTCTACTTCTTGGAGTCTGTTTGAAAATTGCCGCACCTCTTGGGTTAAGGAGGAGATATCATTCTTAATTTCGGTTTTGAGGGTTTCAAAATTAGGAGTAAGTGCTTCAGCAATATTGGTCACTAATGTCTGCATGTTAGGGTTTTCTGGCATTATTGCTAAATTTATAAGACTTGTTTGTTCGATACCTGGTTCTGGTGGATTCTTAATTTTTCGATCTCTATGCCTTCCTGTCATATTTGGGGAAGCATATTTTGGGGAGTTGGAAAGATATTTATCCATATACCGTGTGATTGTGATTTATAAGGTGTTGAATCGGGGAGGAGAAAAAAAAAAAAAAAGGGGGGGGGAGGGGATAGTGAAAGTGAATGTGTGGTAAAAAAAATTAATATTGGGGGGGAGTGATAGTGTACCAGTGGGGAAAGTGAAGACCCAGTATGAGGGGGCTGCAAGAGCCCGGGGGGTGCACTTGCAAAGAAGAAAACAACAAAAAAGATAATCTAAGTGAGTTTATAGTGAAAACGTTAATTATTGATAGTTTATGTGGGAAATTGAGATTATCGTGAGTAGTGATAGAGTGAGTTTATTACGGCAGCAGGGAAATATTCCTCCCAACTCCCTGGGTTAAGAAAAAGCTAAATAACAGTAAAGCGAGAATTTTTAAATAACTCAAATAGTGAGAAAGTAATGCAAGTTATCTCCACTTATTTGTAGAGTTTAAGGTTAAGATATAACTATAAATGTAGGGTATAGGGTTATGAGCACATTTCTTTTCCTCCCTTCTCCTCAAAAGAGAGAAAAAAAAAAAAAGAAAAAAAAAAGGGAAAAAAGAGATGACCAAAATTTGCAAAATAAGTAAATATGTACCAAATGTTCTCCCTACTTTCTGTAAGAATAAATGCAAAGATGAATACAATAACAAGAGCTCTGTTCTAATAGGTAGATAACTAGGCTTTGGGGCGAGATTTTAGTACCCAAATCTAACTTCAAAAAATAGGTATTTATATAATTTCTAGGAGGTACTATAAGGGCCCAAGGCAATTAAGCATTGGTTTTAATAGTTAGTATTGTAAATGTAAATCACATCAGCAATCATAATTACTAACTTAACAGAAATAAAATATATAAATGCAGCCAAAGAAAAACAAACTCATAGAACCTATTATTATTTTAGTTACAATTGAAATTTAACCATTATTCCTTTCCCCTTCCTCCCTCTCCCTTCCCTCTAAGGGGAAGAGTCAACTTCCACACTTCTAGGAAGAGGAAGAAAGAAAAAAAAAAAGAAAATACTCTTGACAAATGTCTCTTTCAAAGCATTAGTCTTCTGATAAATCCCATAAGGAAAGAGGGTTTTATTTTATCCAAAGTCTCAGTTTTCCACAGTATGAGCTTGTAAGCAGGGAGAAACAGGACATATAAAATGTTATTGCTATATTAAGCCTTCCGATATTTCACTTCCTTGCTTCCTTGAATTATGTAGGCTATTAAGTAAGTAAGTACTCCTCTTCTGTTTCCCCTTTCGTATATTGGTTTATATGAGCAGTCATTTACAGCTTGAGGATAAGGTGTTCCTAAGGTTAAGCCTGACTATGCGACCAATGTTCACAATTTAATTAGGAATTAGTTTCGCCGTCTGGACACAGCTGCACAGTGAAACTTACCCTCGCCTCCGCACACCCGTCATCCCTCTATTGAAGTTTAAAGAGCCGGAATAGTTGCAGCGGTGCCGGTAAGGAGCAGGTACTCTGGAAGCCACCTTATAGACAACCCGGTGTCCAAGGATTCTTTGCGCTGACAGCGTATCCCGCACCCCTCTCACGCAGCACCGGTGGGAGAGGGGGGGGGGAGGACAGAGGCAGGGGAGCTGCGGTAATCCGTCTCGTATCTCTCGCTGATCTTGTTATCCAGCGAGACTCTCAATGCCTCCTCCCACGCAACTTCGGTGGGGGAGGGGGCAGCATACGTACCGCTAGGTCCACCGGGGCAGAGGTACCTGTTCAAACAGTCCGTGGTCTTCCTGTCTCTCTCAAGAAACCGGCAGGTACAGCAAGGCAAGTTTTGAAGTCGAGACGGGTGCGGAGGGGAGGGGGGTCTTTTAGTTCCGGCAGAATATTGCCAAGTCCGTGTAGCGAAGGCTGGAGCAGGGGAGAATTCAAATGTTTGGAACCCTTTACTTTACTTTTTCCCCTTATATTTCACTCTTATCAGGTAGTCCCCAAAGAGGGGTATATTTTCTGTTTGCTATTGGCAGTTCAGTAGTGTAGATATAAGCAGGTTATGTGTCTGTTCTGCAGCAAGGCAGTGGGTTGGATTTCCACTGCAGGGCACCGGAGGAGTTGATAGAACCTGTCCAGGTAGCAGCCCCAGGTAGTGGGGAGGCGCGAAATTCCTGCCGCCAGGTGCTGTGAGACTGGAGGGAAGCTCAGCAATCAGGACCTTGCTCCTCCTCCACCAGGTGCCCTAGAGCATCTAGAGAATTCTATTTTAAGCAACTTTCTAATTTACTCCTATTATCAATTTTTTCTTTGTTCTCTTGGTATCTTTATTTGAAAAAGCAGGAATGTAAAGCTTAGGAGCCAGCCCATCTTTGGATCAGCACCTGGGTAGCATTTGCTGATTAGTGGCTAAATGTAGTCACCAATCAGTAAGCGCTATCCAGGGTACTGAGCCAAAAATGGGCCGGTGTTCTGTTGAGAACTCCAATTCCTCAAAAACTCCAATCTGACATCACTTCCTGTGACTCTTCTATATTCACTATATGTTTTTGCCTGTCTTGGGGGGCGCACCGCCGATCCTCTGGCATACACCCCAAGTAAACCTTGGGGAATGAGGTTTACAAGGGGGGCTTCACCCCCCTTGAACCCCCCCCCAGGTCGAGGCAAAATAAATAGTGAAGATTACAGTGCCCATCTGATTGGTTGTGAATCCTGTCACTCATTGAGGCAGGACCAATCAGATATATGGAATCACTGGAAGTGACGTCAGATTGGAGTTTTTGATGTATTGGAGTTCGACAGAACATCAGCTTCTATGCTTACATTCCTGCTTTTTCAAATAAAGATACAGAGAGAATGAAGGAAAATTGATAATAGGAGTAAATTAGAAAGTTGCTTAAAATTGCTTGCTCTGTCTGAATCATGAAAGAAAAAATTTGGTTCAGTGTCCCTTTAATCAGCAGCAGTAGCCACATGACCCGGCTGTGGAGCTGATTTGGGTAATCTGCATTTTCTGCATGGCACCAGCAGTTCTCTATGTTCGGAGATCAGCACAGGTGTCTACATAGATTTGTCGATCTTTGAGTTAAAAAAAATCTAAGAAGCTGGTTAAGATGACAACTCACTTATAGGCCTTTAATGCAGAGTTGCCTATGCAGGCCATCCACAGAATCGTCTTATCAGCTGTGCCTATAATCTCTTTGTAAATATCTGTAATCTTTAGAGGCATTTTTTATAGAAGATAAACCTTTTAACACAGGACTTGCTTTTGAGAACAAACTAGAATTTGTCCCAAGAAACTTTCAATTGTCATTTAAGTCAAAACAAAAGAGCAAAGACACCTACCTTCACATCCAACAGTATCAGCAGGAGCCAACCAACAAGGGAAACAGGTGCTGGGATTGCTGGTCTTTGCGACTGGTGAGAAAAAACTGAAATTGAAGGGAAATTAAAATAAATAAATGGTATAATTCACTAAATGATCACGTTTATTCAACGATAAAACACTATGTAGAAGATAATAAATAATCAATTTGTAAAGCACCATATCCCATAGTGTAGAGCACATGACAATGGAAATCTGCATTACATTACAATTCACAAGTTTCAGTCCATTAGACTTTATACAAAATGACTTAGGAGGGTGTGTGTATATGCGTTTGTATGAGGTATAAATGTAGAACATACCCTGACAGACAGTCTCCGCACTGCACATCTGCTGTGAGAGTTCCAGGACTAAGCTGAACCCTCCTGCGCTTATCGCACTGCGTGTGCATAATGCAGGGAGACCTTCCAATACGGCTTGAGAACATTCCTGGGGAACAACGTCGACAGGCAACTTCAGCACCTGTTCCAAAGCCACAAACCTACAGGAAGAAGGGGGTCATAAGTCACTTTGCATTTGTAAGAGAAGGATTTTCCGATTAGCCCATTAAAAACTGACATATAGTAATTAATCTGTCGCATGCATAAAAAAATGAGAATAAAGAGACAGAACAGATCAAAAGTATGAGTAGGGTTTGCAGGTTATGGATGCAGTGCATGCATGCTAAATGAGTATAAAAACAGAAAGTATAAAAGCCTTGGCAGAAATTTACGAGGCATGTGCAACAGTTTAGATCTTATCACGGTAGCAAGATGCTGTATAACTGCCTTACCCCATCTGGCTCCTCTCCAGGCTGGCACTCTATGCATGGCACACACTGATCATCCTCAGTCCTGTATTCCCCTTTATTGCATTCTAGCTGACACTGTCCTCTCTGGAGAAGGAGCTGAAACACAAAGCCAGAGTTACAGCACATAATATGTGACAAAACAGCACAAGCATTTAACTATTCTGGGGTTAGAAAGTTTACAGATATTCTGGAGAAGTTTTTCCATAAAAAAGTAAATACATCAAATAGATATGTTCTATTTAGTTTGGAAAAAAGTAGTGGGCAAATAAAGTCACCACAAACAGGACTCTATAGAAATCACACTCAATTACAGGTACATCAGGATATAATAATGACTGTACTTTTATTTTAACTAGGTTTAAATGTAACATGTTACGGCTGATCTAACAGTTTAGTAGCCTTTAAGCATATGTAGGAACTCATGTAGGACACAATAAACAGAGAAATAATTAAAGCTATTACATTGAGCCATGTAAGATGTTCACCATATGTATCACACTGTACAGAGCTATTTGTTCCCAAACCTGTCACCTTTCTTTATTTATAGATTTAATTTAGGGATATAAATCTCCCTTAGATAAATAGGTGTACTCTGCTTACACAGAACGCTGAGCCGTAGACAGTCATTGCACACCTGGGTGAGGATGCAGTAGTCTACCATAATTAACCCCCTTCCACCATCTGAAACCCTTCCATTACAGTCCTCTTTAGCAGCCAATGTGTTAAAGGGATATTCAAACAGAATATGAATAGGTTTACATAAAAAGGTTAGGTCAGCAATCTGTCCATAGGGTGGATGACAACATTCCAACTGCTTTTTTGTGGAAAAATCATTAGAAAGTCTTATTTTGTATAACTTATTTTATATACAAATCTCAAGGTGTTTACTGTCCCTTTAAATGCAAACATGTAATCTTTGCTTTATAATGTCCCTTTAAAACCTCTTCAGCTTTTGCCAGCATCACACATTTCCACCATTAAACCCTCTACCATTACACGCTATTACCTTTCTCTTCCAGACCCACAAGCTAATAGAAGCATTAGCAGATCTATTTATTTCTAGAACATGACTGCTCTGTGTATTAGACCTGAGTACTTTATCAAAGACCATGTTTATTTTATTAGTGGTCCTCACGAAACCACTCCAGTATGTAGCAGTACTGTTTGGTACGGAGTATGTGAGCTATGGAACCCAACGGCTTGATCTGATGCAATTTAATAAAGAGAGCAGAACGGCAATAGGACTCGGTAGGTCTCATGTGCTCTGTATAGTTCATGTCGTTTCTTGCTATTTAGACTGAAATGGAATAATGACCCATCGGTTTGCTAATATGATATTGCTCTCTGTATACACAACAGAGACCTTAGATTCCAGAAACAGTTGAAGCCTCTAAACTATTTGCAGAAAATACAACTGCATTGGAGATCTATTGAAATAGCTGACCTCTTAAAAGCACATTTTGCCCCCAAGGAGAAACAGAACGTAATGTTACCGTCAAGCGTTCTGTATTGTGATGGGAAAATGTACACAAGCAGATGCTCAAATTGTTAAAAAAAAAATGAGCTCTTCAGTACTTCTATTTAAACTGTTCCCCGTTCTCTTATTATCCTTAAAGGGACACTGAACCCAATTTTTTTCTTTTTCGTGATTCAGATAGAGAATGAAATTTTAAGCAACTTTATAATTTACTCCTATTATCAAATTTTCTTTATTCTCTTGGTATCTTTATTTGAAATGCAAGAATGTAAGTTTAGATGCCGGCCCATTTTTGGTGAACAACCTGGGTTGTTCTTGCTGATTGGTGAATACATTCATCCACCAATAAAAAAGTGTTGTCCAGAATCTGAACAAAAAAAAAGCTTAGATGCCTTTTTTTTCAAATCAAGATAGCAAGAGAACGAAGACAAATTGATAATAGGAGTAAATTAGAAAGCTGCTTAAAATTGCATGCTCTATCTATCACAAAAGAAAACATTTGGGTTCAGTGTCCCTTTAATGAAACTCAGCTTTCTTATGTGAGAGCATACGGATTACAGAAGTAGAACACACAAATAGAGTTTCTGCAGTAGTGCCTTAAAGGGGCATGAAAGTTAAAATTAAATTTAATGAGTCATACAGAGCACGCAATGCTTCAATTTACTTCCAATATCAAAGTTATGCACAGCCTCTTTATATGAACACTATGGGGCACCAACTTCTACTGAGCATGGGCAAGAGTTCAGTGTATACATGATGCTTTGCTGTGCAATTCTGTTGCATATATAAATATATATATCCTGTTTACCAAGCACATATTGCAGCAAGGTGATTAGAATATCATATAGACTAAAGAACTTTAAAAGGACCATTAGTCTACTCCAGCATTTTTATTGTTTAAAAAGATAGATAATCCCTTTATTACCCATTCCACAGTTTTGCATAACCAGCACAGTTATAATAATACATGTTTTATCTCTGTAATTACCTTGTGTCTAAGTCTTTGCAAACTGCCCCCTTATTTCTGTTCTTTTGACAGACTTGAATTTTAGCCAATCAGTACTGACTCCTAAATAACTCAGTGGGAGTGAGCACAATGTTATCTATATAGCACACATGAACTTACAGTGTCTAACTGGGAAAATAAGATAAAGATAAGTGCCAGCCTTCAACGGCTTAGAAATTAGCATATGAGCCTAATTAGTTTTAGCTTATTTGATGATAAAAGTAAATTGGAAAGTTGTTCAAAATTGCATGCCCTATCTGAGTCATAAAAGTTTAATTTTGAGTAGACTGTCCCTTTAAATATGGTAAAACAGCATAATAAACAAAAGAATAATAAGACAATACAATCAAACTTACTTTGAATTTTAAACAAATAGTGGGGGTTTTGTGACAAATGAAAAAGGTTCCTTTCATATCCCTGTACTCGAATAATGTTAGCGCTATAAGCCAATCACAGACATATATATCTTCCTTGTATCCAAGCCTCTGCAGACTGCACCCTTATTTAAGTTCTTTTGACAGACTTGCATTTTAGCCAATCAGTGCTGACTCCTAGGTAACTCAACGGACGTGAGCACAATTTTATCTATGAACCAACGCCCTCTAGTTGTGAAAAAATGTCAAAATGCATTCAGATAAGAGAAATTAGCATATGAGCCTACCTAGGTTTAGCTTTCAACTAAGAATACCAAGAGAAAAAAGCAAAATTGATGATAAAAGTAAATTGGAAAGTTGTTTAAAATGACATGCCCTATCTAAAAACTGTCCCTTTAATAGGCGCTGATGCACAATTTGATATAGAAAATAATTTTAAATTGATTCTGAATCGACCAAGTGCATCATTTAATCGCCCCCCCTGAGGAGTATAGAAGCAGTAATCTTATGGATCATTACACCACAATAATACGCACAGTGTGTCTATGTGGTTATTGTTGTGTAATGAACTAACACAGGGACGCTAAACTAATGATTCCGATAGAGCATTCAGTTTTAAGAAACTTACCAATTTACTTTCATTATACATTTTTGCGCAGTGCATTTCTATACACGCTTTTCTTTTCTCTTCTCATACTAAGCATGTGCTAGCCTGGGATTAGCGGATGGCTGTCACATAATACAGTGAGACGGTGTTCTGTCGGATTCTGCAACCCGTTGGAATGTGCAACCAGACAATATGCGCATGCGTGCAGTTCCTTCATTGCATTCTTAAACGCACACGTCAAGGGTTGCTAAACTCCAACAGAACAGCTGCCATTGGATTTTGCAACCATGAAGTGTGCATGTGACATACTCAGACAGTCGCAGAATCCAACAGAATACTGGGACACCATACAACGTCTTAACCGCTCACAAGCAGCAGGGTACTAAAAGATATGGCGACTCACTCTGCCCATAACCCCCAAAGTATGTGTCTGCTTGCAGAGCATCTTGACTCCCTCTTAACCTGTTTTTGTTTTATTTAACTAGAGTAGCTGAAAAAGTGAGTAATAAGCATTTCACACTTACATCAAAGGTTTTGGCCATCAGATTTTACAAACACGCTATATGCACGCATGCATGTTCAACTCATAGAACCCTAATAACTGGCATGTAACTCATAGTACCCTAATAACCGGCATGCAACTCATAGTACCCTAATAACCGGCATGCAACTCATAGTACCCTAATAACCGGCATGCAACTTATAGTACCCTAATAACCAGCATGCAACTTATAGTACCCTAATAACCGGCATGCAACTTATAGAACCCTAATAACTGGCATGCAACTCATAGTACCCTAATAACCGGCATGCAACTCATAGTACCCTAATAACCGGCATGCAACTCATAGTACCCTAATAACCGGCATGCAACTCATAGTACCCTAATAACCGGCATGCAACTCATAGTACCCTAATAACCGGCATGCAACTTATAGTACCCTAATAACCAGCATGCAACTTATAGTACCCTAATAACCGGCATGCAACTTATAGAACCCTAATAACTGGCATGCAACTCATAGTACCCTAATAACCGGCATGCAACTCATAGTACCCTAATAACCGGCATGCAACTTATAGTACCCTAATAACCGGCATGCAACTTATAGTACCCTAATAACCGGCATGCAACTCATAGTACCCTAATAACCGGCATGCAACTCATAGTACCCTAATAACCGGCATGCAACTTATAGTACCCTAATAACCGGCATGCAACTTATAGTACCCTAATAACCGGCATGCAACTTATAGTACCCTAATAACCGGCATGCAACTCATAGTACCCTAATAACCGGCATGCAACTTATAGTACCCTAATAAGTGGCATGCAACTCATAGAACCCTTATAACCAGCATGCAACTCATAGAACACAAACAACTGGCATGCAACACATAGTACAGTACCCTAATAACCAGCATGCAACACATAGTACCCTAATAAGTGGCATGCAAGTGCTCATAGATCATTGGATGCATGCACGATAGCGTGGTTCAAAAATCTGATGGCTAAAACCTCTTCCCAGTCTCCCTCCATCGGTTTCTGAGAACCCTAGCCTCACGCATACGCACTTGGCTGTTACAAAATCTGATGGGCATGTGTTTTGTCTGATTTTGCAACCACTGACGTATAAACAAAATGCAGAACAGAGAATGTGAGAAGCCATTTGCCCACCGTGACATATTTGTTTTTTTAACATAGCTGCTGCTTCACAAAAAAAAAAAAAAAAAAAAAAATACTTACAAACTGAACTGAACCTTTATTGATTCTCCCCCTTCCACTGTGCATCTGCGGGGTAAAATCATTGTGAAGTGTGCTGCTTTCTATCACACACACACTGCTTTCTCTTTCCAGGCTGGAGTGTGCCATGTGTAGAAGTGGAGGGGTGTTTGACAGCAAACTGGCCATCAGATTTTTATGCGTGCGCTTCCTGTCAAGGCTGCAAAATCTGATGGGTGGTGTGTACTCTCGGATTCTGCAACGGTGACATCACGACAGGTCCCAGAATCCGACAGAACACCGGAAAATGGGGTGGGGTGATACATTTGCCAGAAAAAGAAAAAAAGAAAAAAAAAATCTGCCTATTTAAAATTGTTATTGGTTTGTTATTGTTATTGTTTATTATGCACTTGTTAGTTATGCAATTCTACTGATGTATAAACCCCTTGGCTACTTATGAAGTCGTTGCTGCCGAATACCTGTCTGGTTAATGGAAGGTGTAGCCCTATAGGCATCAATTCTCTGGCACATAACACATCAAGGCTTTTATAAAGAATGATTTGTCCCACTGCCATTCATGTGACAGCCGCACTGACCTCTCTAGGTGACAGGTACACATGAGAACTGCAGATTTTAAAAAATATTTCTGAATTTAGCCAAATAATGAGGAAAAGAGGTGCTGATGTTCTGGAAGAAAAGCTAAAGGGAGACGGTTTTAGAATGTATTTCCTGATTTGCAAGACTGGGTAGCGCATTGTATCTAGAATTGTAAGTATTAAACATTCCCAAAGACTCGAGCGACTAGAAAAATCTAGTGTACAATGTCCCTTTAAATAAAAATGGTAAAGCACCTCAGTACATATGTGGCATGTGACCATGCACAGTAAAAAAAAACTATTACAAGCATTAATACAAGTATATTCCAAAAAAATGTTTGTTCAAAATGCCAAGAGACATTCTAGTATAAAAAGAAAATGCTTTATTCAGTATATTCAGCAAGAGCGTGTTGTGTGCAGGCTGCGTCTGTCCTGCGACATCAGTAAAAGGCTGCCTCTTCCTCTGTCCTCCCCCTATCACATAGTGTGACCTTTATGTCTCAGGGCTGCAGATCCAGTAGTGGGAGGGGACGACCAGCTAAGGCATCAGTCATTTAAATCTCCCATTACTTGCTGGCTACTTACAGCTGTTTGTATCACAACAGTGATTCACGGTGAGACAGAGGCTTAGTGCACTTAACCCTTCACTGCCACAAGTGTATAACCTAAGAAGGGACACTCATTGATTTAGCTCTTGCATTTATTCCTTGTGTGCTCTGGGTGATGTAAAAATTTAATGTGACATTCTAAAGCAAAAATGAAATGCTCCAATCTCCAAAAGGGTTAAACCCATAGGTAAAATCCTGCTCAGCAGCCACAAGCATTACAGCTCAAGCAGAACACAGTCAGCCAATCAAGAATTAAACATATTTTTTTAAAAGCATTTTATTTTGGAAACAAATCCCTTTATTTTGCTAGTTCTTCAAAAGGGGTAAACATGCAGCCAAATTTCCACCCTTCTCCAGATAAAGATGCAGCCAGTGATTGGCGCATACAAATGCATGCTTGCTCCTGATTGGCTCAAACACTGTATCCTTATCTTGAGTAGCACGGGAGCAAAACTTGGTCTATGCATTTAACCCTTTTACATGGGGTAAAGCACATGAATAAAGCATTTTCTTTTTATACTAGAATGTCTCTTGGCATTTTGAACAAACATTTTTTTGGAATATACTTGCATTAACATTGTTTGTAATAGTTTTTTTACTGTGCATGGTCACACGCCACATATGGACTGAGGTGCTTTACAATTTTTATTTAAAGGGGCATTGTACACTTAGATTTTTCTTTGCATAAATATTCTTCTTTATAGTAGTGTCTATTACACGCAGTTATATGAAAATGGGTGCATATGACCCCTTTACATGTTTCTTTAGTTTAAAAAAAACATTAAAACACTAAATACATTTTGTATGAAAACATTTATCATTGTAACTATTGGCTACAGGTTTTAAGAACCCTGTGCAAATCTGCTGTGTGTGGCTTTTGTAACAGTAAAGAGAAATAGAACTAAGTTTCATTTTAGCCTTTTTATACAGTGGTCCCCAGCAGTGAGACTACTAGAGATCAGTTAGCTGGGAGACTGTATAAAGATCCCAGCAAGCACACTGAGCGCCTTTATTCTAAGCACACTGAGCACCTTTATGCTAGGCCCTGTATGTGTGTGCGTGTATTCTTTATTAATACTCCATATTTATCTGCGGATAACACACAATTGTGGCGCCTTTCTCTTCCCTGCTTAATTCCTTCTATAGAGTTCATGCAGAAATCGCACTATACCTGCGCTCCATTTTGGGACCTCAGAAGTACAAACAACTGACAAGTGTACTTGGGATATGTTAGTTTAATGTCGTTTCTACAGAAGCACTAATGTTTTGTTAAAAAAAAAATATAATAATAAATTAATGAATTTAAAAAAATAAATAAATTGTACTTTGGAAATCCCAAAGCATAAAGTTGGATTTGTGTAAAGCTGAAGTCAGCAGTAAATCTGCCGATTAGTTGAACAACTGGATTACAGAGATGTGCGGATAAGCTGCGAGGACTGCTGTATTTACTAAACATACAGAAGACATACGAAGGACAGGTCAGGGGCACTATGCAAAGATCTTAAAAAATCCTCCACTGAGACAGTTTTTTAATTTCTCATAAAGGGGACATTAAAAGGGACAATCAACTCCCAAAACTTGAGCATGCAATTTAAAGCAACTTTCTAATTTACTCCTATTATCAATTTTCCTTTGTTCTCTTTGCATCTTTATTTGAATGTAAGCTTAGGAGCCGGCCCAGTTTTGGTTCAGAACCTGGGTAGCGTTTGCTGATTGGTGGCTACATTTAGACACCAATCAGAAAGTGCTACCCAGGCGCTGAACCAAAAATGCTTACAGTCTTGCTTTTCAAATAAAAATAACAAGAGAACGAAGAAAAACTGATACTAGGAGTAAATTAGAAAGTTGCTTAAAATGGCATGCTCTATCTGAATCATATAAGTTTAAATTTTGACTAGACTATTCCTTTAAGATAATAACATTTCCTTTAAGATAATAAAAAAATCCCTCAAGCGTGCGTGCGTGTGTGTGTGCGCGCGTGTATATAAATAAATAAACCGGTCACTTTATTAGTTACACCTTGCTAGTACTGGGTTTTACCCCCTTTTGCCTTCAGAACTGCCTAAATTCTTGGTGGCATTGATTCAACAAGGTGAAGTCAGAGCTTTAGGTCCCTATTGACATGATAGCATCACGCAGTTGCTGCAGATTTGTTGGCTGCACATCCGTGATGCGAATCTCCCGTTTCACCACATCCTAAAGGTGCTCTATTGTATTGAGATCTGGTGACTGTGGAGGCCATTGGAGTACAGTGAACTCATTGTCATATTCAAGAAACCAGTTTGAGATGATTTGAGCTTTGTGACATGGTGCATTATCCTGCTGGAAGTAGCCATTAGAAGATGGGTACACTGTAGTCATAAAGGGATGGACATGGTCAGCAACAATACTCAGGTAGGCCGTGGTGTTTAAACAATGCTCAACTCTCTTGGTGTCCTTTATTGAAAAAGCAGTGCACTACTGGGAGCTAGCTAAACACCAATATATGAGCAACCACCAATCAGCAGCTCCTTAGCCTACCTAAGTATCACTTTCAACAAAGGATAGCAACAGAACAAAACAAATTAGATAATATAAGGAAATAGGAAAGTTGTTTAAAATGACATGCTCTATCTGAATCATGCATTTAGGTTTGTATGCTCCTTTAACAAAATGCCAGTGGGGTGTTTTTTTTCTACTCTATTAAAAAGTCTGGATTGGCTCCATTAAATAAGGCAAGTGGTGGAAAGGGTTTGGCGTTTTAAAGGTACATTAAACACTAAATATATACTATATAGAATGATGCATTCACATAAAAGATTAGTCTGAGAATAACAAGCAGATTTTTTAAAGTTTCATTAGCTGTTTAAATAGTGACAAAATAAGTCTAAAGTTTTAGTGTCTATAAAGCAGTGGGAGCTGCCATGTTGTAACTTAGGTTACCTTCTCTGCTGTGGCCAATTAGGGACAGTTATAAATAGGTCACTGAAATGTGCAGCCAATGGCGGAGTATAATATAACAGTGTTCTGCACTTCGACTTCTAAAAGGAGCTGAAAAGCTCACAATTTCAGAATGGAATTACAGAAAAAGGGGACAAAATAAATAAGTATATTGCAGCTTTTTTATGTGTGTATGTGTGTATGTATATATATATCTCAAAGTGTTTAATGTCCCTTTAAAAAACAATTACCACAAACAAGGTGTTAACTCATTCAGAACATTTTCACACTTAGCCAGTATATAACAAAGGTGTTATGTCCCTTTACTGCTGGCAAAATATGAAAAAAAAAAAAATGTCTGGTACTCACAGTTAACAGGATGGCCAGAAATATGGTGCACGTGTTTCCCATCATATCTAGAATGGATGATTACCTTGGGTGGCCTAGAAAACAAAATATATGTAATTCAGAAACAAGATTCCTACCCAGTGACTGACATGCATTTTAGACAATGTGACAAAACATATTCTTCTGATAGGTGGGGACAGATTTAGTATTTACTTAAAGAAAATGACACTATTTTCACAACATTGTCACTTGGTGTTTTGCCAGTGACAGCTTCTCAATTCACCCCACCCCTGTAGGTATCATATTGCAGTCTTGTGCATCTAAATATATCTCCACTGCAGCTCCGAGCCACCCTCACTCAATCCAATACAGCGTCATTTGTTCATGATGATGAATTTTTATTAAATCAATGTCGGATATACACATTGATAGTTTCTATTTTTAAAGTTCCCTGTCAGAAGCTTGTAATCCCTGCTGCGCTAAATTTATTTCAGAATATTAAAACCTCATGAAATATGAAGTCAAATCTACCAAAGCTCATGAATTTGCTTTTAATAGAAATCTGCCACCATGTTTAAATGTATACCGTGTATTTTAAAGAGACACTCATTTCTAGATTCTGAGAACCATTATTGATAAGAAGAAAAAAAGAAGAAAAAAAAAGACACTTTCCAGTTTGCCCTTTCTCTCTCTTTTAAATTGTACCCTGAACAGTGAGCATTTTATTTTGACATCCATGTAAGTAAAGGGACGGTCAACTCCTCCAAAACTGATATTGTTTAAAAAGATAGATAATCCCTTTATTAGCCATTCCCCAGTTTTGCATAACCAAAATGGTTATATTAATACACTTTTTACCTCTGTGATTACCTTGTATTTAAGCCTCTTCTGACAGTCCCCATGATCACATGATTTTTTATTTATTATCTATAGACTTGCATTTTAGCTAATCAGTGCTGTGTTGACTCTTAAATAACTCAACCGGCATGAGCACAATGCTATCTATATGGCCCACATGAACTAGCAGTCTCCAATTGTGAAAAGCATGTGATAAGAGGCTGTCTGTAGTGGCTAAGAAACAGGCAGACATTTAGAGGTTTAAATGTTATAAAGTATAATAATATAACAATGTTGGTTGTACAAAGCTGGGGAATGGGTAATAAAGGGGTTATCTATCTTTTTAAACCATAACAATTTTGGTGTCGACTGTCCCTTTAATACACAAAAATGCAGTTTTGTCGTTATTAAGGCTATGTATAGAGAGACTATGAGGGATATTTATCAAGCTGTCAAACGCAAATAAGCCGGAATTCCGCAGTGTAATTGTGGCGAACCTGATTTGACCCATTTATCAAACCCTACAGACCGGCAAAAGTTGAAATTTGTGACGTAACACATTATACGCCAGTCTCAGACCGACACAGGTCGGTGCTTACGTCATTACAGATGTTCCGAATACAAATTCGGCACTATCTGACAACTTTTGCAAGTTATCAAATTTCTAACAGGTTCGCTCGCAGCTATTCCGGCAAAGCGTACCTGCTTTTCAATCCGCCACCCTGGAGACCGCGGATGCCATAGGAATCAATGGGAGTCTGAAAGCAGCGAAAGCTCATGTTCGATGCTGCCCGATATCCCATTGATTCATATGGCAGAATAAAAGTTACGGTTACACCTAACACCCTAACATAAGCCCTGAGTCTAAACACCCCTAATCTGCCGCCCCGACAACGCCGCCACCTACATAATATTATTAACCCCTATCCCGCCGCTCCCCGAAACAGCCGCAACTAAATAAAGTTATTAACCCCTATCCCGCCGCTCCCCGACACTGCCGCAACTAAATAAATGTATTAACCCCTAAACCCCTGGCCTCCCACATCACTACCACTTACTAAACCTATTAACCCCTAAACCGCCAACCCCCCACATCGCCATAAACTAAATTAAGCTATTAACCCCTAACTTTACATTAAATATTAACTCATCCCTATCTTATAATAAATTTAAACTTACCTTTAGAATTAAAATAAACTATATTAAACTACTAATTAACCTACCCTAACTATTATACTAAAATTACATTAAACTAACAATTAAATTAACTATATTACATATTTAAAAACCTAACCCTACTCAAGTTATTTAAATCTACTATAAAGAATTACTAAGTTACAAAAAAAAAACAACAACAACTAAGTTACACAAAATAAAAAACACTAAATTACACAAAATAAAAAATAAATGATCAAATATTTAAACTAATTAACCTAATCTATTGGCCCTATCAAAATAAAAAAAACCTCTAAAATAAAAAAAAACCCTAGCCTACAATAAACTACCAATGGCCCTTAAAAGGGCCTTTTGCGGGGCATTGCCCCAAAGAAATCAGCTCTTTTACCTGTAAAATAAAATACAAACACCCCCCCCCCCAACACAACCAACCCCCCAAATAAAAACCTATCTAAAAAACCTAAACTCCCCATTGCCCTGAAAAGAGCATTTGTATGGGCATTGCCCTTAAAAGGGCATTTAGCTCTTTTTTTCAGCCCAAAGTCCCTAACCTAAAAATAAAAACCACCCAATAAACCCTTAAAAAAACAAACTAACACTAACCCCCGAAGATCCAAAGTTTTAATTGTGTAACTTAGTGTTTTTTATGTTGTGTAACTTACGGTAGTTGTTATTTTTTTGTAATTCTTTATAGTAGATTTAAATAACTTGAGTAGGGTTAGGTTTTTTAAATATGTAATATAGTTAATTTAATTGTTAGTTTAAAGTAATTTTAGTATAATAGTTAGGGTAGGTTAATTAATAGTTTAATATAGTTTATTTTAATTCTACAGGTAAGTTTAAATTATAAGATCGGGATGAGTTAATATTTAATGTAAAGTTACCAGGTTGTTAGGTTTAGGGGTTAATAGCTTAATTTAGTTTATGGCGATGTGGGGGGGCTGGCGGTTTAGAGGTTAATAGGTTTAGTAAGTGGCAGTGATGTGGGAGGCCAGGGGTTTAGGGGTTAATACATTTATTTAATTGCGGAGGGGTCCGGGAGCCGGGGGGATAGGGGTTAAAAACTTTATTTAGTTGCGGCGGGGTCCGGGAGCTGCAGGATAGGGGTTAAACATTTTAGTATAGTGGCTGCGTTTAGTGACAGGGTATAAATAAAGTTGGGAAAAAGCCGAATAGCAGCGAGATCGACGACTGTTAGTTAACAGTCCGCTGCTCATCACCCCGTACTTGGTACGCAGCTTTTGGACAGCTTTTTTTTTTATAAATAATGAGATCGTATGCAGGTCCGCGGCCACGATGTTAGGCGAGCGTATTGGTGCCATTGAATGCAGCATAGTTGACGGCTTGATAGATAGGCCTCTATAGGCGAAGTGATTGCTAATAAAAAGATTTACTAACTAATATGTATCTGGTACAAAATGCAGAAAAATGTACATTCATTTATTTTTCCCTCAAGAATTTGTACAAATTTAAATAACCCAGCACCCAGCATGCCCCACGAAGCTTCAGACAAGGTCACTTCTGTTCCATTCACTAGAGACACCTTCAAAATAGCAGCTTCGAGATACATTGAGCTAAAAATCGCAAGTCTCTATATTTAGACGTAATGACTCAGGTTTTTCTGCTGCATCATGAACTAAGAGAGCGAGTCTGGGCAGAGTCTCAGAGCTCAGAGTCACCTGGGTACCTGAAACTCTCAGACCCACCTTTCCAGTTGAGTTGGCACTTAGCTGGTGGTAACAGGAATAAGAAATTACAGCTCTTCCTGAAGCCAAGCACGAGGCTCAGCAGGAAGCTTAACATGAATGAGTACAAAAGGCTTACACATCAGTGAATGAGAGGCGTACAGCAGAAAACCCATAAATTGCAATATCCTCGTACAGCACGTGGTTAGTTTAAGGCAAGGCACAGACTATAAGGGTTTACCTGCAGGGTCTATGTTAGGACTTTAAAAACACAACAATCACCACAACACATAAAGGGACAGTTTACTCAAAAACATTCTCCCCTATGATCCACTTTACCTGCTGGAGTTTATTAAATTGATTAGAAGTATTTCCTTTACCCTTATATTGGCATTTGAAATAGGCGATTTATCCTGTGGCATATCCCACCTATCCTGAAATTTTGTGGCCTCAGGTCCAAGAGAGAGATGGATAGATAGATAGATATAGTCATTGGATATGTACCCGGTCCGGTCTTGGAGTGCAGTCTCCTTCCGTGTCTTGTATTTTTCTGGGTGATTACATATACCTGTGCACTCCTCCCTTGTTCCCAGTTTGTTTGGCTTTGTAAGCGCGTATTGTGTGGCTGTGTTAGGGACTCAGGCAGTGGAAAGGACCTTGACGAGGTGCCTGAGCTTTTCCCATTTGGCCAGATGTGGTAACTAACCTTTCCAGTTGTGTTTTTAAATCTTAGCTGTGAGCTAGCTGGTGAGTGCTGGGTATCTATGTGTTATATTATTATTTGTTTGTAATCCCCCATGGTTTCTTGCACCCATTCCGGACTGGGGTTAACTGCTTGTGACTCTGGTGACAGCACAGCTTTTTTGGGAGTGCTATTTAAGCACCCAGGGCCGGGATGTTGCAGAGTCATTGGATATGTACCCGGTCCGGTCTTGGAGTGCAGTCTCCTTCCGTGTCTTTTTATTTATATATATATATATATATATATATATATATATATATATATATATATATATATATATATATATATATATATATATATATATATATATATATATATATATATATATATATATATATATATATAAGATAAAGAAGCAAGTATATGTACACAATGTGATAAAGTAATGAGATCTGATTATACCTACAGGCTCAACCCATTTTTATTAGGTTGTGACTTCAAAACACAAAACCAGCTAATTTATATACACACAAATAAACCCTAAAAAAGCAAATCTCATACATTCTATACTCTGCAGCTGGTAAAAAAAATTGGAAACGCATTAAGGGAAAAACTATTTTGCAGTATACTGTCCCTTTAAACATGTATCTTGTGTTTCAATATTTGCAGTGGCTTCTAATTGTTGTTGTTTTGGATTTTTAAGCTGCCAAAAAAGGAAAACGTTGGTGGATGGATGGAGATATATATATATATATATATATATATATATATATATATATATATATATATATATATATATATATATATATATATATATACACACAGATGGCCCTCGTTTTACAACGGTTCAATTTACACCGTTTCAGAATAACAACCTTTTTCCCCAGTCATGTGACTGCTATTGAAAAGCAGTGCATTTATTAAAATAGCCAGTAGGTGGAGCTGTCTGCTTGTGTTGCAGCAAAGCCAAGCAAGCTGAAATTAATCAGTTTAACCAGACCTGAGCTATCGAGCAGATTTCAAAGGAACAAGATCTTCCTGTCTATAAATCAGTCCAGATTGTTATGCATAGAAAGAACTGTTTGCAGAAAAATGAAAGTGAAGTCTGTGTTGTGTGATTATTTTATTAGGTTTATAATGCTGTTTAGCAAATGTTTTTGTTCATTTTACTTAGTTTAATTATATATTCTGTGTTGTGTGATTACTTTATTAGGTTTATAATGCTGTTTAGCATTTAAAGTCTTCATTTCAAAGCTTTAAAAGTAATGTATTGGGTGTTACTTATGACAATTTTGAGAGGGGCCTGGAACCTATCTCCCTCACTTCCCATTAACTTACATTATAAACTGGGTTTCAATTTACAACGGTTTAAATTTACAACCATTCCTTCTGGAACCTAACCCCGGTGTAAACTGAGGGCTACCTGTATATTATATATATATATATATATATATATATATATATATATATATATATATATATATATATATATACACACACACAATACGTAAAAACTGAAATGTACCTCAATGCTAATTTTAATTATTTTTTTAAATACTACTTCTCTGAATGTTTTAGATTTTTTATAAATATGCTGTGTACATTAACAACCACACATAATATAGCTGACTCCTATGGATGCAGAATACATAGGGGTGTGTGAAGGATATGCATATCAGGAGGAAGAGGATATCATACAATGATGTCATATTACTTGTCCTAATAATAACAACAACAAGAACTATCATTTTATTCTATCCCGGCTGGCGGAAATCCTGCTCCTGCCCCAGGCCTGCCAGTGAAACCCCTGAGCCTGGCATTTCTATACAATGCAGGATATATTTACAGCTTCCTGTTGACTTGGATGATCTGTACCCTTACTGTAAGTCTGGAAAGAACAAGGAAAGTTTCACAAACTACCTGTACCAAGATCATAGGAATTAGAGAAATACAGGGGGTAATGAACTAGAATAATACTTAAAGGATATTAAAATTAGACTACTTAAATGGATAGGAAACCTCCCCCCCACAAAAAATAAATAAAAAAAGGATTTGGATGGAACATACAATTTTAAATAACTTTCCAATTGACTTCTATTAAAACATTTGCTTCATTCTTTTGTTATCTTTTGCTGAAGAAACAGCAGCTAGGATGAACACATCTAGTTAGCCAATCACAAGAGACAAATGTCTGCTGGCACCAATCAGCAACTAGTTCCCACTAGTGTAGGTTATGTACGTATTCTTTTTAAACAAGGGATACCAAAAGAATAAACACATTTGAAAATAGAAGTGAATTTAAAAATGCTCTATCTGAATCATACACGTTTAATGTTGACTTTCCTATCCCTGTTTTAAGAAAATATTATTATTAGTTTTTATTATATTTATAAATAATAATCCACATGCTATATTCCACAACCCCCCCCCCCAAAAAACACAGAACTGTAGGAGAGTTTGTGTTCAACATGAAAATTTAGCGCCCCCCCCCCCCCTTACTCTAAGGGGCTCACAAGATGAAGAACTAAAACTGAAGGCTTCTTCTATAATTAAGCACCTAGCTCGGTACAGTGCATCTATTCTGCAAATCTTGGCACATTTCCTGATGACCTGCTCTGGCACAACAACTCCAACAGGTCTCTAAGCTGCTTAATATTTTATGATATAGAGCTGGATACATTTGTTAGCTCAACAAAAACATTTTGAAAACAAAAAGTAACAAATATGTAATATATTCATTATGTCAGCTAATAAAGTTAACTAAGTTTATATTTAGAAAAATGAGTGTCAGGGCTTTTAAATCCTAAAAACACAGTTTCAGCCTATTTGGGGGCAAGGTAAAAAGTATACACCTTTCCCCTTTAAAGGGATTATACATTTATAAGTAATTACCTTCTCTATCTGAATCATGAATGTTTAAGTTTGACTTTACTGTCCATTAAATTGAGCTTATTCCTTAAAGGGACAGTGTACACAAAAACAAATATGGACTATTTCAATAAAGCTATAGATATAGATAAACTTTACAATTTATACGCATTACCTATTTTGCAGCAAATTCTCCTAAAGAGGATTTAAGTAATGATTTAAAAGGGGGGATAAAATACACACAACCGCTAAAGTTGTTTTATTGCAAAAGATCTTCATACAAAAAATAGTTAAAAAAAGTAGAAGTTATTACCAACATTTGCAGATTTGTTTCAGAGAAACCCAGGAACACACTTAGGTCAAACAAACTCATCTCCTTTGTTGTGGCCAGTTGTGATATGAGCTCCTGCACTGTTCAACACATTAACTGAAGGGAGTTGTACTTACTTAAAAGGGCATGAAAATGCAAAATGAAAATGCTCATAAATATGCAAGCAGCAGTGTAGTCTTAAAATGATCTGTGTGTAACTCCTGTAAAGGGATTAAACACACAGTTAAAAATTAGCTACAGAGCAGCAACGCACTAGCCAATTAGAAGAGGCATATGCATGTACCCACCAATCACCAGCTAGTTCCCAGTAGTACTTTGCTGCTCCCGAGCCTACCTTAGTGTGCTTTTCAACAAATGATACAAAAAGAACAAAGTAAATGGATAACAGATGTAAAATTAAAAGGTTTCTTAAAAACTTACATGCTCTGGCTGAATCATAATTTTAAATGTATACTTTACTATCCCTTTAAAGGGCCATTATACACTCATTTTTTCTTTGCATAAATGTTTTGTAGATGATCTATTTATAAAGCACATAAAGTTTTTTGTTTTTTTAAATGTATAATTTTGCTTATTTTTAGAACATTGCTCTGATTTTCAGACTCCTAACCAAGGCCCAAAGTTTTATTTGAATACCGTCAGCTACCTTCTCCAGCTTGCTCCTGTTTGTGTAAAGTGTCTTTTCATATGCAAAAGGAGGGGGGGGGAGTGTCTTATTTCCAACTTGCAGTGGGCTTTCCAACTGCCTTTTCAACAGAGCTAAACTGAAAGCTTCTAAGTACGTTTTTAAACCATTTTATACTGGATTTTTATATCAGTATCTGTGCATCTTATTCTTTACAGTAGTGTCTATTGCATGCAGTTATATGAAAATGAGTGTATACTGTCCCTTTAAGTATGCACTCCTGTCTCTATGGGGCTTATCCTGCAATTTACCTTTGCAAATGTACACTGCTTTGATTATGATGCTTAACATTTTAAAGGGATATTAAATGCCTTATAAACATAGACCAAAAATAGTGAACAGGTATATAGGAAACCGTTTGCTTTGCAATGTGTTGCTATATACAGTGGAAGCCAATAAATTACAGCCACGGACATTTACAGGACCAAATATATAATATATAGCAGCGTTCCACTGATGAGCTTAAGCGATGCTAGATCTCATCTACCCGATAAAATGTATTACATAAAACATTGGCACCAAGAAGTAACCAACAAGGTCACACAGTTCCTATAATATAATGATGGTGAATCACAGGATGTAAAATTTGTTTTACAATATCCTACAAGGGAGTTTACTTTCTTCAAGTTTAACACCTGATGAGTGTTTTACAACACTGGTTCCTAAACTATTAATCAAACCACTAATAGGTCAGCAAAACATACTAGCACATAAGTGGCTCAATCAAAACCACTTGTAATGCACCAAAAATACTCAATAATAATGGATAGGCTGCTCATTAACAAACTATAAGCTAGAGCTAATTATGACCCAATGAGTGTCTAACTAGAATCTTGTTTTTCAAAAGCAGAATAGGATTCAAAGTCAGTTATGTTACTTTGACGTTAAACTTGCTTAGTACTTAAGTAATTCTGACTAAATATACCAGCCTTTGTATCTACATCTTATTATCAAAATAACAAGAGTATTGCATTGAGCAATGATACTTTTTTTATTGGACTAACTATACATTTATAAGATGACAAGCTTTCGGAAGAGTTCCTTCCTTTATCAAGTCTGAAGCAATACATCTTATTATCATAACAATAGTAGAAGGATTAAGGGGAAAAGTTATGCAGCTATATTTGCCTAAGAGGCACTGGAGAACTTTGTCTATTGAGAAATCTCTACATAAAAGAACTATATTTAATTATTAGTATTAACAGTATTATTTCCGCCAGTTTTAGATTGAGGAAGGGAACCAGACAAGAGTGTCTGCTCTCCCCCTTTATTCAATAAATAAGTGAAACCATTGGCAGTTTTATTAATGGAAGAAATGGAAGGAATCGTAATTGATAAGGAAGAGATTAAAATAGTCCTAGTAGCTGATGATTATTTTAAACTTATTGTTCCAAAAATTCTTAACAATAGAAGTTTTTTAGTTTTCATATGGTGATGGCAATTTACTTGCTTTTTAGTTAAATTGATAGTATGAACACTTAAGTTATGTTAGCATTATATAATGTTAATGTGATTGTCAATGTCATAGCAATGAGTTTTTTTCTTTATGTTTATATAAAAATGATGAGCCACAAAACAAAATACGTTTTTAGGTCCTTTTCAGGGTACAGAATGAATAAGTCCAAAATGAGAGATATTTAGGCTATACAGGGTACAAGAATAGGGATTCGGTGGTAGGTCATGCATTTCAATGTGGTACTAAATGGTTAAAATACTGGTATTAAACTTTCAAAACATGTTAAATTGATGGTACCCTGTGTGTTCCTGGACTCAAAACGATGCAATATGACAATTTCAAAGACGTATTTAGTAAGCAGATCTCTTGCAATGGTTGATGTATACTTTCCATATAAAAAAGTCCTTATGACCCAGATAGAGACAGTACCTTGTCAACAGGTAACACAAAATAACCCACTGAGTTTAAAGAAAGTATAGGGAGCAAAAACAAATACTGAGGAACTTTCACCTGTAATGTATTCTACCCTCTCTCTGCCTGGCAATACTAGACACAAGGCCAAAGACAACAGCAGATATGAAGTGTTGGAGTCCAGGTTTTCATTATAGCTAAACTAGAGAACAGATGAAGCAATCAGCTGATCAGTTACCAACCTGCTCTCAACCATCAGCTGATTATTTCCACTGTGCCCTAGCTCAGCTATAATGAATACCTGGCCTGTTGGGGGTACCCGAGGACCGCGGTTGAGAAACACTGCTCTAGACGACTGGTTTTCAAACCTGTCCTCAAGACTCCCTAACAGGCCAGATTTTGAGGATGATATCTGAAATAGTAAGGTAATCCTGATAATCTGACCTGTTAGAGAGGTCTGAGGACAGGTTTGAAAGCCAGTGGTCTAGAGCAGTGTCTCTCAACTCAGCCCTCAGGACCAGATTATCATATCTGAACTAGAGCACAGGTGAAATAATCAGATGTTGGGTGACAACAGGTTAGTAACCATGGTTACTGATCAGCTGATTATTTCACTTATGCTCTAGTACAGGGATCATAAAAATCTTGCCCGTTAGCGGTCTAGAGTACTGGAGTTTAGCAACACTGGTCTAGGAAACATGGAACAAACGCAATTTTAACATAAAAGATAGAAGCACTTGGAAGAAGGATACAGGTGACCATTCAGCAAGTTACAATGTAACAAAGGCTTATTGTAATTATCCGAAACAAAGTCTATGGTTTGAACAAAGAACGGTTTCATGAATAATACAGGGGTGGTGAGCTCACTGCACCCTCCTGCTTGAGAGATCAGGTGTCCTGCTCCCCTCACAATAGGATACGAGCAGAGATCTCTTATAAAGCAGCAATAAAGGCCCAGAACAACTGATCAGTAACCTTCTCACAAGTCACAATTGGAATGAAATGCATTCTTATAGTGATGCTAATGTACTGCCCCAAGCTATTCTGCTGCACCACATTTTCTCAGCTCCAAACAACAGTCACAAAAAGGGCAAGAGATCTGCTGGAAGATTAGAATTAGTTAGGACAGAGACATTCCTGTAGTTGCACAGATAGGCTTACAGAATACGGATCCTTCAGAGATAAACTGTACTGTTAGCTCACAGCAGTCGGTTACCAGTAATTCATTAGAATGTGTGCCTGTTCTATGTGCTTATTAACACTATAAAAACTGATGCAATCTAAAGCACTGTGTATACTATTATGCAAAGTATACACTGTTCTGCACTAGACCTGCAACCCTGTCCTCTCTGGTGGCAAATTTCAATCTCGCCGGTCTCGTCCAACCAGAGAGATTGACAGGTCCTGCCCGCGTGTGATTGGCTGTGCGTTCTTGTGCAATGCCGAATTACGGCAGCGAAATTCTGCCCTCCAGAGGCGAGCTGCGGCGGACAGGGGCGCGTATGTATCATCACCGCTTGATAAATCAACCCCAAAGTATTCTCTAGCATAGAGTGTAAGAGACCTGTTAGAGAGGTGATAAATATTGGACTATTTGTAATTTACAATACACATTTTCTGCTGTCAATTAAATAGGGAGTTTTATGATGTATTACATTTTTTTTTTTAACTGGATGTTGTTGTTTATATAAATCCCTGTCATATATAGATAAATATCTAGATTGCACAGGGGTCTAATTTTGCAGAAATTAAAGGGAAATGAAAGCCAACATTTTTCTTTCATGATTTACATACAGCATGCAATTTTAAACAACTTTCCGTTTTAATTGTATTATTTAATTTAGTTCTCTTGGTATCCTTTGTTAAAATGCATACCCAAGTAGACCCAGGAGCGGGGAGCTAGCTGTTGATTGGTGGCTGCAAATATATGTCAGGTGGAAACGCCACTTAACAGCAAAACCGTGTTCTGTCGTGGGCTGCTTAAACAGCTCAGTGCGGCAAACTCTTGAAACAAATAAAGGAGCTTTCAGCATATAGTATTATATACTTCATGACTGAAAGTCCCCATTATTTGTTCCAATAGTCAATCCTAGCGTTTCACAAACACTAGAATTTACTATCACTTTAAAGATAAATAAAAAATGTAATACATTTATTTAGAAGCATAGTATTGAGGTTATGCCCCGCCTCCCTGTAGTCATGGGTGCTGCCATGTTGAAATCTAACTATCACTACATTCCAGTGCTGATGTGTTTGCACATGTGCAGTAACTCTACATCAGATACCTGCAGTGTAACTTAGATTCCAGAATGGCAGCACCAGTGATTAGAGGGAGGTGCATGAAAAGGTATTTAGTGTCCCTTTATAAGCACAAACAGTAACAGTTTGTGGCTTAAAATTACATTTTAAAGTAAAAAAAGTTCTTAAGAGCCCTTGGTACAGTACATTAATTTTTGTGTTCCCAAGTTTCCCCTTTGCAGTCAATATATTCTGTGATTAGAGACACAAGCAGTAAACAAATCCTCTTTATCTCTGTGCTACAGATGCATCTAAAGAAACGTCAATGCTTACGTAAGACCTCAAGAAACGAAATGCTTACGTAAGACCTCAAGAAACGAAATGCTTACGTAAGACCTCAAGCAGGATCTGGCAGAGCCAGATACAATATATATATATATATATATATATATATATATATATTTATATATATTGCAGTACAGTATAATGTACAGTTAGGTTATTTGTTAGCAATAAGCAGAATGAGGCCAGTAACAGCCCAGATACATCAGAAATATATATTTTTAAATAATTATATATATATATATATATATATATATATATATATATATATTTTGTGTCTATTTCCTGAGCTCACACCGTATATTTGGTGGTCAAGTAAATAGCCCCAGCTGACCATAAACAGTAAGTGATGCAGCATTACCTACTTAGTCGCTTTGCTATCCTGCATGAAAATGTTATTTAAATGTAACACAACTTATACAATATACATTAATTTGCTGTAATTTATGTGCAAAACGGCTTGTCCCATTCTTCTTAGGAAAGGCCAACAAGCAAAATTCCCTAGGTTTTCTTCAAAGTGATGCAGATCATCTAAACAAGCTACATACTACACAGTGATTGCTTGGAGATAGCAGTAAAATGATAGACATGTGCATTCTGAGGTTTTGGATGCCTTCGAATGTGGAAGAAGCCGGCTGCTCGCGACATTTTGATCTTTTCGGAGACAGATTTCTTCTGGTGAAAGTTTAACACACTAAGATATGTGTAAATCCAGATCTTTGTGTGTTGCACTCTCACAAGAATAAATTGTGTGCCAAATGCAGCAAGCGGCCGGCTTCTTCCGCATTTAAAACCTCAGAATGCACAAGTCTAGTAAATGACCACAGTTAAAGGAGAGAAGATCAGAATATCAGTGGTTTCGTGTGATTTTGCAAATCATTAGAAAGTGACAGTTGTAAATGAAGGTCTTTTGTAACAATATAAAATGCCCCTTTAATCAAGGTTTTGCTGACTCCTTACCCTTGGTAATGGCATAATAAAATTCACTGCTCTGCTCATGGCCAGACTAGTGGCAGATGGCACGTGCAGCTGCCTCTGATATCGGGCACTGCCTGGCACAGAATAAGTTTGGCTTGGGAAAGTCTTTAACAGAACATATGCCTGTCACAGATACTGGCTGCGGCAGACTGATAATGTGTAAGATACATAGGTACGAGCTCAGTACTGGCCTGGGCACTTCTGCACCAAATCAACAACACCAGGTATTCAGCTGCTGGGCAGGGATTGCAGAAAGAAACGTGTATGAATAAAATGACTAATGTATCTGCAAATAAGAACACTAGAGATATGGGGACACAAAACCCAAACACTTTCTTTCATGATTTAGATAGAACATACAATTTAAAAACAACTTTCCCATTTACTTTTGTTATCAAATGTGCTTCACTCTCTTGGTATCCTTTGCTGAAGGAGCAGCCTTTCCCTACTGGGAGCTATCTGAACACATCAGATTAGCCACTGACAAGAGGCATGTATAAGCAGCTTCCAATAATGCATTGCTGCTCCTGAACCATCATTTTCAACAAAGGCTACCAAGAGAACAAAGCAAATTAGAGAATAGAAGTAAATTAGAAACGTTTAAAAATGCATGCTCCATTTTAATTCTGAAAGACATTTTTTGGGTTTCATGTCCCTTTAATTAAAAGATCTGTTTTGTAGACAGGACAGCAGTCATCTTGATCCCAAATATTTAAAGGGACAGTCAAGTCCAAAATAAACTTTCATGATTCAGATGGGGCAAGTAATTTTAAACAACTTTCCAATTTACTTTTATCACCATTTTTGCTTTGTTCTCTTGGTATTCTTAGTTGAAAACTACACCTAGGTAGGCTCATATGCTAATTTCTTAAACCATGAAGGCCGCCTCTAATCTGAATGCATTTTGACAGTTTTTCACCACTAGAGGGCGTTAATTCATGTGTGCAATATGGATAACATTGAGCTCATGCACGTGAAGTTACCTAGGATTCAGCGCTGATTGGCTAAAATTAAAGTCTGTCAAAAGAACGGAAATAAGGGAGAAGTTTGCAGAGGCTTAGATACGAGATAATCACAGAGGTAAAAAGTATATTATTATAACTGTGTTGGTTAAGCAAAACTGGGGAATGAGTAATAAAGGGATTATCTATCTTTTTAAGCAATACAAATTCTGGTGTTGACTGTCCCTTTAATGCTCTCAAAGAAAGTATTAGGAGTATACCAGGTCACTGCCAGGCCTTCTATATCAGACAGGTCAATTACATTAGGAATTGTACAACCTGAACCAGCATTCATCTGATATGCTCCGTATTGAAAGCAGGAAGGATGCATTTTTTTAATGATCCTTTTTTAATTGACTTTTTTTTTTGCTATTGATGAAAACATCCTTTTGCCACTGCCTGTGAAGCTTTTTTTTTTCGTTCTGGGTTTATTCCATACAGTACAGCAACCTAGAAATGATTATAACGGAATAAGGAAAGGGCAGATGGGAGTCTAAAAAAATCTAAACTGTCTGGCGCTAGAATTACAATTTATTAAAAACAAATAAATAAATAAATATACAGTAGACATCAAAGACTTTCAAATATAACAGACTACAAATATCCCTGCTGAATAATATAACAAAGTACATTTTAATTATGGTAACAAATGGATTCTAAGAAGGCATAAGCATCTAATTTTATATTTCAATGTCGTTTAAAGTATTAACCACCCCTAGTCAGTGCTTTCTAATGCTAAAAACAAAAGTCTCAGGTAATAAGGATTCTTAAACTTTGATTTGCAAAAGGCACATTCCTCACAAATATCCTAGTACCCAACAGGGTTATAAAAAACCTCCTTCCCTTTGTGATTCAGAGATATGGATTTTCAGTGAAGTTAAAGGGATACTAAACCTAAACTGTTCC